>NC_056730.1:872464405-872754405 GCF_019279795.1 Protopterus annectens | reverse complement strand
GGCACAACCCTTCCCAAAAACATTTATCTTATAAAGATAGTACTTGATGTACTGTCCCCCTACCAGACGCTAATGGATTACTTAGATGTGCTACTTTGCAAATGATGTGTGAGCACAGTCTCTGTTGTGTCTTAACAGCAGAACGCAGGAAGACATACATTAGTTTGTACCTTAGTAGAATAAAGTCACAGAGTCCATGTAGATCAGGAGAGATAAAAATATGTAACAGGGCACTACAGCATTTGCAAGCACACAGTGTCAAGTAGTGTAACAGGTAGCACACTTGTTTTTAGTTTAGAAGGCTGTGAGATTTATTCCCACACCAGGTAGATGGATTGCTGACACTGTATGAAACATAAAAGAGGGGGGTGCTGCTCATGTCTGTGTGTGTGTGTGTGTGTGTGTGTGTGTATACATTTTTTTTGGATGAGATGCTAAAGTGAGGTACCGTCTGCTTGAATTGATGGTAGCTCAGATGGATGTAAAAGAGCCTGTGGCACCTATCAAAAAGAGTAGGTTTTTTTTATTTATTTAACACAACATAAAAAACATTACTTACATATTTACATTTACTTTTTTTCAGTCACATATGTACACATTTCTATTTCGTACTACTTATTTTTTATAATATCCTCATTAGTCCTCAATAACCGACTCCCATTCCTTCTTCCACAACCATAGTTTGACTTTTAGCAGTTTGACTGCCAAAATCCATTGTCGATTAAACATTTCATTCTCTGTTTCACTGTAAATAACGCATGTTATTTAAAACAAATTATATACCCTTATATTATTTCTTTTATATCTATATGTAGTCCTAGTCATGTCTGTATTGTTAGTATTATTCTCAACTAAAAAAAATTTCTTCACTCAACTTTTCCAGAGTTTCGCCACTCTTTTACATTTCAAAAACAATCTCTGTCATTTCCTTCCCACAAAATAAACACACACTTTTACCTTTCTTTTTATGTGGCATATTCCCCTTTACTAGTATATTATTTATTGTCAGTCTCTTCCTTTCTTAAATCATCCTGCGACTACTACTCAGACCAGTTTTTATAGAGTCCTGCACGGTGGGTTTATATCACATCATTGAAAATGGAAAATCTTGAACAGCAAAACATCGAACACACGACATCGAATCCCAAAAACATTGAACCACTGTCAGCGGCAGTACCAAACGGTGATATACAATGTAAAGGTTACAGGCAGGGGGGCAAGCCCCCCTGCACCCCCTACTTAAATATACCAACTCCAAGATTGCGCTACAGTGTAGGGAATGGAAATCTTCCATTTCTGCACTGTAGTGGAATGAACTGCGATCTCCAAAGTGGTATCTTTGTGGCAGGGGGTGTGGTGGGTGCAGGGGGTCTTGCCCCCCTGCATGGAGCAATTTTTTTTTAGCCACACTCCAAGTACTCCTTTGTACCCCATTTCGATGTTTTGCTCTTCGATGTTTTGCGTTCAATGTTTTGACATTCGAGATTTTCTGTTTTCGATGTTCCGATATACACCCTTCATGGTTATATGATCATTCCATCGCCACCGTACATCCCACTGTACAGTTTCCCCACACACTTTCTCATTTATTCTTTTGTATTCCCTTTTATATTTTAATATAATCTTTCTTTCATCTCCTGAATCCATATTGATAAATCATTGGAAAAACTTGTCACAGCTGTCCCACCATGTGTTATTTCTAAGCCTTTCATTAATACAAAATAATCAATTTCAGATCCAAGTGTCCCCCTTTATACAGTGGCTATAAAAAGTGTGCACACCCCTGTTAAAATGCCAGGATTTTGTGATATAAAAAAATGAGACGACCAATAAATCATTTCAAAACTTTTCCCACCTTTAATGTGACCTATAAGTTGTAAAATTCAATTGGGAAACAAACAAATCTGTTAGGGGAAAAATATAAAAAATGTACAATAGGCTGGTTGCATAAGTATGGGCCCCCTTAAACTAATACTTTGTTGAAGCACCTTTTGATTTAATTACAGCATTTAGCCTTAGGAGTCCATCAGCATGGCACATCTTGACTTGGCAATATTTGCCCACTCTTCCTTGCAAAAGCGCTCCAAATCTGTCAGATTGCGAGGGCATCTCTTTTGCGCAGCCCTTGTCGGGTCACCCCACAGATTTTCTACTGGATTTAGGTCTGGGCTGTGGCTCGGCCATTCCAAAACTTTAAATCTGATGTTGTTAATCTTGATTCATTCCTTACTGAAGGGTTATCGGTTCCGTCCTCGCAACCGAGCCGGCCAAATATCAAGCTCGCGTCGGCCAAAAACTCTTGAGCCAAGGTCCTACCCAGAATGCTCTGCTCCTTGTTACCTCAGATCTCCTTTGCCGCGTTGCTGTACAGCCATGTCAAGCCACTGTCTTCAGCTGATTGTCTAATTTTTTGAAAGCTTTAAACATCGTTTCTACTTTAAAGTTTTTCAAACTGTTTCTGCTAGTATTCTCCTACCCTATTTTGTACTTAAGACTCTCTCCCTTTAGTCTAGTTCCTTTTTCCTACCTTTGAGGTAATTCTTCATTACCATCATTGGTAATCCTTCTTCATTCTCTCTTCTTACCCTTTGGGGTAGCCTTTCCCTTTCTTTTTGGTACTGTTCTTCTTCTCCACATCATTATGTCGAATAAGAAAAGTGGCATTGGTTTTAAGCAGTGTAAGGATTGCGGCCGTTTGTTACCGCTTTCCTATGGTCATGATCTATGTGTGTATTGTCTGAATGTCTCCCACCGTACTGTGGATCCCCCGTGTGGGATTTGTAGAAATTTTTTGACCAGGACTTTTAACGAGAGAAAGAACAAATTAACCTTGAAAGGTCTTCTCAAATCTCCTTTCTGTGAGGCTGTTTCTGGGTTGGAAGGCTCACCCCCTTCTGCTAAACCTCGTAAGAGGCATTCTTCCTCATCGAGATCGCTCCCTTCTTCTTCTGGAGATCGTAGGGAGTCGACTCATAAGAAGTTGAAATTGATAACTACTTCAGCGCTGCCACCCGTGACTCTGTCGGCTCCAGGCTCAGCACCACCCCAACTGATTCTGGCTCCAGCCATGTCTTCCTTATCGACACCAGTACCAGAGTTCCCGGTGCAGACAATTACGGCTCCGACAGTTCCATCGCAGCCCTTACCGGCACCGTCCATGCAGGTACAGTCCCCTTCGGCACTGTTGGTACAATCCTCTTTGGCTCAGAGTAAGACGTTACTGTCCTCCACGGTGCAGACACTTTCGACACCGACATGTTCTTCGGTGCAGTCCTTTTTGGCACCATCCTTGTTACTGGTGCAGACACTTTCCTCGACGTGCCGTACCCATCTGGGCAGACATTTGCTTATACGGTGCAGACACCTTTAACTTATATGGCGCTGACATTGTTGGTGCTAACTACTTCCACACCTTTTTCTTCAGTGTAGACTTCCTCGGTTCCAGGCTCTACACCTCTCAAATTAGCAAAGACCAAGTACTGTCCTTCCTCTGATCCATTCATTGGTAGCCAATATAGTCCTTTTCTAGAAAGGCCAGAATCGCCATCAGGTCTCTCCATAAAGTCGACCTGGAGCCTCTCTGAGCAAGATGTGTTGCGGCTTGTTGAGCAGTTGCTTGTGGCTAGAGGTCTGTCTCACCCATCGACGTCCACGTTCCTCTATCAGGTGAACGTATATCTCCTCAAACTCCAACGTACACTCCTCCTTTGACTTCCACCCAAGTATCGAAGCCCATTACTCCAGCAGCTTCCCTTCCTCCGGCTCCAATAGTGGATCTCACTTTGGAACCGGAGTCGTCCTTGTGGCCCTCTGTGCACTAGGCATCGGGCTCTTCTCAGGCCATTGGCTGTGCTGTGGGGGAGGGCATTCTTGGTTCCATGCTGATTTTTTTTTATGGCACCCTCCAGGAATCCTCCCTCTCTCGCGGTTCACAGTTCTCTTGAGACTCCTGGTCTGGGGGTCGGCTCGTCTGGGCAGGGCATGACCCCGGTTCCGGGCTCCCATCCCTCCTTGGGCGGGCCAGACTTCCAGGCCATGGAGTGGGCACTTGCCTCCGCTGACAAACCCCACATGTCTGAGTCCTCTGTCACAAGCCTCAACCGTTGGACACCAGGCACAAGGACCTCAGGTTTCTCCTCCTCAGGAGACCCCCTCTTTGCAGTCTTCTGCAGTACCTCCCACTGAGGAAGTACCCCGCAAAGCTTTGTGCAAAAGGAAGCACATGGACTCCACTGAGGAGTCGTTGACTGAAGATATGGATTTTGATGACGGGGAAGGGTCCTCATGGTCACCCTCTGATGACGTGTCCTTTAGTGACATCCTCGAGATCCTTAGACAGACGGGTGACTGGAAGTCCTCTAATCCTTCCTCTGAGGAATCTGTATTCCTGCAGGCCTTTCGTGCCCAGCTCCCTACCTCCTGGGTTACCCCGCCGGCTGATGAGCTCGTCCAGCACGCATGGAAGGCTCCTGACACCCTGGAAGTGATACCACGGAGGCCGGATAAAATATTATCGCCCCCAGCTGAGCACCCGCATTAGTCATGAGGTCTTCCAGTAGATGCCATGGTGGTGGCAGCTGCAACTAAGAAGGATTTGACAAAAGAGAGCCAAGCTGTCCATCCACCCAACAAGGAGTCCCGGGCGATAGACAGACTAGGGAAGCATGCGTTTGCTTCATTGACCTTTGCCATAAGGTCTTTGAACTGTTTGGCACACTTTACCAGGCTTCAGAGGGATCTTATCAACCAACTCTGTGAAACTTTGGCAGGAGCTGTTTCTGAGGAGTTCTGTGACAATGTGGCTTCTCACATAGCCATCCTAGAGTCCATTTTCAATTCTTCCACGCATCTTATTTTTCACGCAACGGAAGGAGTGGCTAGAGTGGCAGGCGCAGGTATAGTTACCAGACGACATGCCTGGATGCGCCTTTGCGGACTCCTTTAAGGCTTCCTTCATGAACGCCCCCATTGAGGCCACTTCTTTGTTTGGCCCTAAAGGGAAAGATACGCTGCCAAGGTGCGAACAAGATGGCAAGACCCTATCTGCTGTTGGTGTCAGACACTCCACTCCTCAACAATTCTACTCCAGAAATCAGATGAGTGGGAAGATGTGACACAGGAAATCACAGGGCTGTTTCCGTGACGCATGTGCCGAGTTCTCCCCTAGAGGCAGGGGGCTAAACTCCAATGAAAGACACCCCTTTTGGGGCAGAGGAGGTCCGCGAAACCAGGGTTCCAGAGATTCATTCTCTGACCAACCCTGTTAGTGCTCCTGAAGCGTTGCCTGACTGCTCACCTCTGTAAGGTGCTGGGGTCATTTTTCCTTGTACCCCGCTGACTGGCGAAATATAACCACCGACTCTTGGATACAAGGGATATCCAGAGGCTATCGCATCCCCTTCCTTCTTTGTCCAGTCTCATGCAGAGTATTACCCGACGTTCCACCCAGTCGAAGGGAAGCAGCAGCACATGAAATCCAAAAGCTGCTACAAAAAAAATTCATCCAGATGGTCCCCTCCAGACCAGATAGGATTTGGTTTTTACTCTAGGTTCTTTCTAGTGCCAAAAAAGACAGTGGACTGGCGACTAATTCTGGATCTCAGCACACTGAACAAATTTGTAAAAACAGAGAAATTCCAGATGGTCATGGTTCAGTCTATCTTTCCTCACCTGGAAGAAGACGACGACTGAATGTGCTCTGTAGATCTTTAAGATGCGTATTACCACATAAAAATGGACAAACGCTCAAGAAGATACCTCCGCTTCTGTATAGGAGCCAGTCACTACCAATTTTGAGCTCTGCCCTTCGGTTTCTCTACAGCCCCCAGAGTGTTCACCAAATGCATGGCAGTGGTTATTGCTCACTTGTGACTTAAAGGATTCCAGGTATTTCCTTATCTAGATGACTGGCTCCTCACTGCCCCCACCAAGCGTCTACTGGAAGAAACCCTGCACTACACTCTCCTCGCAGCACAAAGCCTGGGAATCACTATAAACTGGGTGAAGTCCAACATGACTCCAGCTCAGTCTTTGGAATTCATTGGGGTACTGTTGGACACGAGAAATTGCACAGAATCTCTTCTGGACCACAGGCTTCAAAGTATAAGGCAGCAGGTTCAACCACTGCTCTGTCACAACAAATCTCCAGCTCGATCTGTACTTCAACTCTTGGGGTCAGTGACAGCCTCGATCACAATTGTTCCTCTAGCCAGATTCCACATGAGGCTCCTTCAGTGGTTACTTCTCACTCAGTGGTACCCTCTATAACATCCTTTGTCTTTTCAGATAAGTGTAACTCAGAGATGCAAGCAAGATTTACTCTGGTAGATGTCTCAAAATCCCCAAAAATGGTCTCGCTCCTTCAGTCCCCATCAACCGAAAGCCACTGTGACCACAGATGCTGCCCTGATGGGGTGGGGTAGCTATGTTAGGGAAACTCGGTCCAAGGCATCTGGTCGGAGACAGAGGCCCTTTTGCATATCAATGTTTTGGAACTGAGGGCGATGCTACTAGCGTTGCAAGCATTTCATTCCACCCTTCTGTCAGGGACTATTGCGATCCAGTCAGACAACTTGTCAACAGTCTGGTACATTGGCAAGCAAGGGGGCACCATATCTTACCCGTTGTGCCGAAAGGCCGTGAGAAGATGGCAATGGGTGTTAACTTCCAACTGCTTTCTAATTGCAATGCAGATTCCCGGGAGCTCCAACGTGATAGAGGACAAATTGAGCAGGTGCGTTCTACACCCTCATGAGTGGTCCCTCAATCCTATGATATCGGCAAGAATCTTCAACCGCTGGGGCCAGCCTTGCTGCAACCTATTTGCCTCCCCAGCAAACTACAAGTGCAGCAGCCATTTTGCCCTGATCCCACCTCTGGGACAGTCAGAAAGAGATGCTCTAGTCCATGCTTGGCCCTCGGGTCTACTTTATGCTTATCCTCCTCTTCCCCTCATCCCCCAATTTCTGAAGAAAGCACGACAGTTGAAGAGCAAAGTGATCCTCATTGCTCCATATTGGCCTCGACAAGTCTGGATGTTCTTCATGTTTCACTGTTGCAGTCATCACATTTGGGTTATCTGCTTGCAGTAGCCCTCAGTCGGTCTGATTATGAAAGTCTTGGGTCCTGCGTCGGTTGCTGTCTCATCTTCCATGACGTCAGGTAGTCAGGGGTAAAAAGCATGCAGCCGACGCCATTACATCAGTTTTTCTTGCCCCAGATGTCAGGTTCCCCCAAAATGGGAAGCAATTATATACAAGGTTACACCTCCAACAAAAAAAGCAAATACACCAAAAAGCTTTAAGCATAGTAAACATGAATAGAGGTATAGTCAATAGAAGTCAGGGGGTTGGAGGGAGGGTAACCAGGACTGCAACAGTGAATACACTCATACATCTACATTTATGGTAAGTGTACACAACTGTACTATGTTCTTCCTGTTTCACTGTTACAGTCCTCACATTTGGGTAGATTCCCAAAGCTAAGGATGTGAGGAGGTAATTAGATCGCATTAGGACCAGCAAGACTGCAGTGGCAAAGCTAGCTCTGGATTTAGAGAAAATAGACAAATGGTAATGCTTGGTGAAGGTATGTACAGAACTCCAGGTAGCAGCTTCTAGGGTGTCCTTGGTAGGGACAGCTCTGAGAAAGGCTGTAGAGGTAGATGCAGCCCTTGTTGAATGTGGTTTTATCCCCTGCAGGGTAGGTTTTCCATGGTGCTTATAGCAGAAATAAATGCAATGGCTTATCCATTTAGAAATGGTTTGCTTTGAAATGGCCTTCCCCTCTGCCCCTGCAGCAAATGCAACCAGCAGTTGTTCAGATTTCCTGAGAGGTTTAGTCCTGTCCAAGTAAAATCTATCTGGTTTTCTGGGAGCAGGAGGTAAAGAGCCAGGGGCCAGGCTAGATTCCGAGAAGGCATCATCTACAATGTCCAGTACAGGAGGGATAGCTAAAGGCCTGTGTTGAGGCAGGAGTAAGAATTCCCTAAGCCTCTTTTTGGAGTCGGAATAATCCTGGCTTTCCCAGCGGAAATGCTCCCTAAGAGTATGCAAGGTTTCACCAAAAGAGAAATCCTCTGGAGGGGAAGCAGTGGGAATGGAGTCCTCTGCATCAGAATCCTCATAGGGAAATAAGGGCAAATCCTGGTCATCAGAGAAAACGGAAATTTCAGAATCCTGATCAGAAGAATCCGAAGGAAACTCAGTCTTAGGTCTCTTAGAGGGGGAAGGGTAGCTTCCCCTGATTAGAGTAATAAGGTCCTCAGCCATTCTTATCATTTGTTTTTTAGGTATAGGGGCCTGGCCATGCAGTCTGGGCATCTGTTTTTTAGGCATAGATCGAGTTTTAAGCCTTGAAGAAGAAGACGGCGTCTGTTTAATTTGCAAGTCAGTAGGCCTGAATACACCCTCAGAAGTCAGTGCCTGCACAGCGACTCGGGACCCATCTAAGGTAGAGACATCCACACGTTCCACATTAGAAGAATCTCGCGGCATACCGGACTCCGAATGGGTCTCAGTAGAGACCTGCGAATCTGAAGTAGTGGGTAACAGGGGCTGCGAAAGCACCTCACTGAGTACTGGCGAACTGGCGACTAGCTTAGGAGAAGCATCGTCAGCAGTTTTGGACCTAAGAGGTCTGTCTCTGTCTTTATCTTTGCGTTTTTTTGGAATGTCAGTAGTCGGGTGGCTTACCGTAGCCATTTCTGGATAATTGAACCGAGTACCAAAATATTTAGAAGCGTAAATGAACCGACGACAAATAGTTCATTGTTTAAATTGGGCACAAAACTGTCAGCGAGGTACGTCGTGGTCTGGGCCTAAGTAAGGAATGCAGTACGAATGGAAATGTTTGAGGTGTTTGCTTTCCACAAGAAGTACAATTATTAACTTTTACTGACATTGGTATAGAGCAAGAAAAAGTTTCCCCAATGGGGTACTTAGCTTAGTTGAAGACTTTGGTTCTGAAACTCAAAAATGAAAATTTCAGGAGTCTGCCGACCAGCACTTGTGAACTGCTGCTGCTTCGGGCACCGCACGGCAAGAAAGACTGATGTAATGGCGTTTATTTATAATGACTTTGATAATCAGGCCGACTGAGGGCTACTGCAAGCAGATAACCCAAATGTGATGACTACAACAGTGAATGCACGCGAACATCTACATTTATGGTAAGTGTACACAGTTGTACTTACCCCTTCCTCTGGCCTCACCTGCTAGATCAACCGTGGATCCTCAATCCATCTCCAATATTGATTTCCCATCCGCAGGGTCTGACTCACTCCAATCTAACAACCCTGAAACTGACAGCTTGGTTTCTCCACTTGCAGTAATTGCCAGGCAGGAGAACCTCTCGTCCCCTGTGCGCAGTATTCTTATTGCATCTCATAAATTGTCCACCAGACGATTAATCTATCTCAATAAATGGAAAAGGTTCTCTCTATGGGCAGTGAATAAACAATTAGACCCTTTGTCAGCCCCAGTTTCGGTGGTTTTGGTTTACTTATCACATCTTTTCCACTCTGGGGTGTCTGCCTCTACTATTCGTGTGCATTTAGCTGCCATCTCAAATTTCCACATTGGTTTTCAGGATTCTTCACTTGTGTCACATAGACTCTGTAAAACTTTCGTGAAGGGGGTTATCCACTTAAAACCTCCCTTTAGAGAAGCGGTACAACCTTGGGATTTGGCATTGGTTCTGCAAGCTCTAACAGCTCCCCTCTTTGAATCTGCGTCTTCATGTGATGTAAAATATCTCTCTTGGAAAACTTTGATTCTGATTGCAATCACATCAGCCAGACGCTTGTCAAAACTTCAAGCCTTATGCATCAAACCTCCCTATCTTATATTCCACAAGGATAAGGGTATCACTGAGAACTGATTCTTCCTTTTTACCAAAAGTGGTGTCAGAGTTGTCTGTCAACCAATCTGTTGATCTCCCAGTGTTCTGTCCTAATCACAACAAGAGAGAGTATTGCCTGCACTCCTTGGATGTTCATAGGCCAATACAATTTTATCTGGACAGAACAAAATCTACCCATAAATCAAACCAACTGTTTCTGGCCTTTTCTGGACCTAGACGAGGTCATCCTGTTTCAAAATTTACATTGGCTTCATGGCTGAGAAATTGTATTACCTTTATCTTCAATAAAAACAACGTCACTTTGCCTCACAGAGTGAAAGCACATTCTACAGGGTCTAAGGCAACTTCAGCAGCTTTCCATGCTTAGGCTTTCCTCAGCTGCGACTTGGGCCAAACCTCATACCTTTATTCTTCATTACAAATTGGACTTGGCCTCCAGAGGTAGAGCTTCTTTTGGCTACAGGGTGCTCAGGAAATGTCCTTCCATGAGGGCCACCCAACAATACAGGTAGCTGGGGATTCTGTCCCATCAGTAAGGAATGAACAAAGATGATCATCATCTGATAAACAAGTTAATTCATTACTTCCCACCCTCCATCCCCCTCCGGAGGTTCCTGGTTGATCTCATATATTCCTTTATTGTAGGTCTGTTATGACCAGTGGTAGCATCTACTTTTATCTATGAACTTGCAAAGTCGATCTGAGGTAATAGGGAGCAGAGCATTCTGGGAAGGCCTTAGCTCGAGAGTTTTTGGCTGACGTGAGCTTGATATTTGGCTGACTCAGTTCCGAGAACAGAACCGATAACCCATCAGTAATGGATGAAAGAAGATCAACAGCACAGATGGAATGTTATGGTAAGACTTTCTTTTTTTCTTCTGGTGAAGCCATTCTTTTGTTGATTTGGATGTATTCTTCGGGTCATTGTCACATTGAAAGGTGAAATTCTTCTTCATCTTCAGCTTTCTAGCAGACGCCTGAAGGTTTGGGCCAAAAGTGACTGGTATTTGGAACTGTTCATAATTCCCTACACCTTGACTAAAGCCCCAGTTCCAGTTGAAAAAAAGCAACCCTAAAGCATGATACTGCTACCACCATGCTTCACCATGCGGATGGTGTTCTGGTGATGCGAAGTGATATTTTTGGGCCAAACGTACCTTTTGGAATTGTGGCCAAAAAGTTCAACCTATGTCTGTTCAGACCATAACACATTTTCCCGCATGCTTTTGGGAGACTTGATGCATTGTTTTGCAAATTTTAGCGGGAACAGGAGGCTTTTCTGTGTAAGAAAAGGCTTCCATCTTACAACCCTACCCCATAGCCCAGACATATGGCGAATATGGGAGATTGTTATCACATGTAGTACACAACCAGTACTTGCCAGAAATTCCTGCAGTTCCTTCAGTGTTGCTGTAGGTCTCTTGTCAGGCTCTTTGACCAGTTTTCATCTTGTCATTTCATCAATTTTGGAGGGACATCCAATTCTTGGCAATTTCACTGTTGTCCCATATTTTCTCCACTTTTTGATGACTATCTGTACTGTGTTCCATGGTATAACCAATGCTGTGGAAAATTTTTTGTACCCTTCTCCTGACTGATAGCTTTCAACAATGAGATCCCTTTGATGCTTTGTAAAGCTGTCTGCGAACCATGGCTTTTGCTGTAGCAGGCAACTGAGTAAATGTCAGGAAAATCCTACTAGGATGGCTGAACTTTATTTGGGGTTAATCAGAGTCTCTGTAATTGATGGCAGGTGTGTACCCAAGAAGACTGAATGCTGTAATTAAGTCAAAAAGTGCTTCAACAAAGTATTAGTTTAAGGGTGTGCACACTTATGCAACCAGCTTATTGTTACTTTTTTATTTTTTATATTTACTCGCCTAACAGATTTAGGACGGCCGTGATGGTGCAGCGGTTAGCGTTGTCGCCTCACAGCAAGAGGCTCTCCGGTTCGATCTTCGGCAGGGGTGTCTTCTGTGCAGAGTCTGCATGTCCTCACTGCGGTCGTGTGGGTTTCCTCCGGGTGCTCCGGTTTTCTCCCACATCCCCAAAGACATGCAAGTGGATTGGACGCGCCAAAAAACTGGCCCTAGGCACAAGTGTGTGCGTGTGTGTGCCTTCCGTGGAAGGTTGGGCACCGGGCTGGCAAATCGACACCATAAAACTCCACGGCCAATCATGAGCAGACAAAGTGATCAGCTGTGGTGACCCCTAACATTGCTTCATTTGTCAGGAAGTCTGCGTCCTTTAAGAGAACATCTACAGCACAATTCGCACACCATTCCAGTATTCCTAATCTTCTTAAAAGCCAAAAGAGAGAGACTCGCCTAACAGATTTGTTTTTCAATTGAATGTACAGGTTATATGTCACATTAAAGGTGGGAGAAATTTTGAAATGATTTATTGTAGTCTCTTTTTTATATCACAAAAACCTGGCATTTTAACAGGAGTGTGTACACTTTATATATCCACTGTAAGTACATCGATTTTTTTTCTCCAACAGTTTATCACTTTCTGTATTTTTTAAAATCTTACCCTTTTTTTTACATTTTCCCCTTAAATCACAATTAAAGACCCTTGCAATTATAATTTTCATGTTCATCTCCACGTAGTCTAACATTTGATGAAACAGATTATCTCTCTAACTTCTAGTTGTATTTGCATACAATGCTGTCATTCTGTAATCATATTCTCTCCAACTCAACTCCACAACAGTTAACCCTTCCCATCCTTACCAGTGTCACATCTAGTATTTTCACTGTTTTTACTTTTTTTAATGCAACACAGCCACTCCAGAACAACTTTCACTTTTTAAGTTCTATGTTATATTTTCACTCCACAACTTTTCTGTTTGTGGTCTTGCTTCATTTGTCAGGAAGTCTGCGTCCTTTAAGAGAACATCTACAGCACAATTCGCACACCATTCCAGTATTCCTAATCTTCTTAAAAGCCGAAAGAGAGAGACTCGCCTAACAGATTTGTTTTTCAATTGAATGTACAGGTTATATGTCACATTAAAGGTGGGAGAAATTTTGAAATGATTTATTGTAGTCTCTTTTTTATATCACAAAAACCTGGCATTTTAACAGGAGTGTGTACACTTTATATATCCACTGTAAGTACATCGATTTTTTTTCTCCAACAGTTTATCACTTTCTGTATTTTTTAAAATCTTACCCTTTTTTTTACATTTTCCCCTTAAATCACAATTAAAGACCCTTGCAATTATAATTTTCATGTTCATCTCCACGTAGTCTAACATTTGATGAAACAGATTATCTCTCTAACTTCTAGTTGTATTTGCATACAATGCTGTCATTCTGTAATCATATTCTCTCCAACTCAACTCCACAACAGTTAACCCTTCCCATCCTTACCAGTGTCACATCTAGTATTTTCACTGTTTTTACTTTTTTTAATGCAACACAGCCACTCCAGAACAACTTTCACTTTTTAAGTTCTATGTTATATTTTCACTCCACAACTTTTCTGTTTGTGGTCTTGCTTCATTTGTCAGGAAGTCTGCGTCCTTTAAGAGAACATCTACAGCACAATTTGCACACCATTCCAGTATTCCTAATCTTCTTACACTGTTAATAATGTGTTCATATTTACTGAAAGTATTGTAAGATTGTTGCTTTTCCTTTTTAAGTTTAGGGGAAATAGGTTTAAATTTTCATTTTCTTATTTTTACTCTTTCCCTTATGGAATATTTCCCTAGGTTTATATACATATAACCCTTGATCATCAAATCAGGTTTTTCGCTGGCTAGAACTTAAAATGTGTAGTGTCATTCCCTTCTCCTTACCCCTCTTCCTTCATGCAAATTCTGTCCTCCTTTTTCCCTCCATATTTTTCTTCTTCTGCAGTTTCTTTTTCACCTAGTTTTCCCTCTCCGTCAGCGTCTTGATGTTCTTCGTGTTTCACTGTTGCAGTCATTACATTTGAGTAATCTGCTGGCAGGTTGCCCTCAGTTGGCCTGATTAACAAAGTCTTGGATCCTGCGTCGGTTGCTGTCCCTTCTTCCATGACGTCAGGTCGTCAAGGGTATAAAACATGCAGCCGATGCCATTACATCAGTCTTTCTTGCCGCGCGGTGCCCGAAGCAGAAGCAGTTCGCAAATGCCAGTCGGCCGACACCTGAAATTTTCATTTTAGAGTTTCAGAACCGAAGTCTTCAACTAAAAGCTAAGTACCCCGTTGGGGAAACTTTTTCTTGCTCCTTACCAATGTCAGTAAAAGTTAATAATTGCATTACTTGTGGGAAGCAAATACCTCATAAGGATTTTCATTTCATTTGTACTGTATTCCTTGCCTAGGCCCTGATCATAACGTACCTTGTTGTCGGTTTTGTGCTAGATTTAATCAATGCACTATGCAACGTCGGTACATTTTTGCTTCTAAATATTTTAGCTCACGATTTAACTATCCAAAAATGAAATTGGTTAGCAATCCGACTACCAGAATACCTACAAAATGCAAAGAAAAAGACAGCGACAGGCTGTCATGGTCCAAAACTGATGACGACGCTTCTCCTAAGCCAGTCGCTAGTTTGCCGGTACTCAGTGAGGCACTTTCGCAGCCCCTGATGCCGCTACTTTTGACTTGCAGGCCTCTACTGAGACCCATTCGGAGTCCGGTATGCCGCAAGATGATTTAAGTATTGAACTCGCGGATGTCTCTATCTTAGATGGGTCCAGACCCTCTGTGCAGGCACTGGCTTCTGAGGGTGTTTTTAGGCCTAAAGATTTGTATATTTAACCGACGCCATCTTCAAAACTAAGGCCAAAATCTACTTCTATGTCTAAAAAAATGACGCTTGGGCCATGTGTGCAGGCCCCTATGCCTAAAAAGCAAATGATCAAAATGGCTGAAGATTTAATTACCTTGATCAGGGGTAGCCAACCCCCTCCTGCTAAGAGGCCTAGGCAAGACATTGATTATGAATCTTCTGATCAGGATTCTATTTCTTCTGATTCTTCTACTGAACAAGATTTATCTATACCTACTTATGAGGATTCTGACGCAGAAGATTCCATTCCTTCTGCTTCTCCCCCTGAGGATTTCTGTTTTGGAGAAACCTTGCATGCCTTAAGGGAACATTTCCACTGGGAAAGTCAGGATTTCTCTGAATCTAAAGAGAGACTTAGGGATTTTCTTCTTCTTCCTCAACATAGGCCTTTGGCTATACCTCCTGTTCTAGACATTGTTGATGTTTTTTCAGAATCCAGTATGACTCCTGATTCTCTTCCTCAGACTCCTAGTAAGCCAGGCAGATACTACCGGGTTCCTGACTCCCACAAATTCCTTTTCAAAAATCCTACTGCTGATCCTGAAACCATTACTCAGTGTCCCAAGGGCATTAAGGCCTCTACTCCTAAAAATCCTACCCCTTCTGTTAGAGATTCCAGGGCATTGGATAGATGGGGTAAGAAGGTTTACACGTCTGCAGCCTTGGCAATCAGGGCTTTAAACTGTCAATTTCATATGCTTAAATAACAGCAGCATATCATGGGACTACTTAAACAGAAAATTATGTTAATCTCTGACTGTGTGGAAAATAAAGATTTGCAGGATTTATTACATGCAGCAGAACAGGTTGGAAAGCATACTTTGCAATGTGGTTTTGATTGGTCCTTTCCTGTGTCCAACAGAGCCTCTCAAGGCAAATCCAGGTGCTCAAAAGGCTCTAGATATCAATCACAGGGTTCCTACAGGTCAAAGCAATGGGGTGCCTCCACCTCCAAATCTGGAGGAAACTAAGCACAACCCTACAGTAAGCAGTCTTAATGACTTCCCTCTACCTTCACCAATCACTTATCTTTTGGCAGCCCCCTTGGGGGAGAAATTAGCATTTCATGCTCAAAATTGGCAGTTAATTACCCAGGACAAGTGGGTATTAAACATAGTCTCCCAGGGGTACAGATTTCATTTCCATACTTTGCCAGTTCCAAACGGTTGGCCAGATCTGCCACAAAATCAATGGGCAGAGGCTCAGAAACAAGTTACGTCCCTCATGGGTATAGGGGCTATTCAACCAGTAAGCTGAAAAGAAACGGCAACCTTGAGTCCCGGTCTTAGTAAAATATCCAGTTTATTCAAAAAACACGAAAAACGTAGAACCAACAAGAAGTCCACAGACAAATGATACTAAGCGCTTTCACCCATCAAGCTGGGCATCATCAGAGTACAATTAACATAGTGCTAGTCATCCCTTATATACTTTTAAAATGCCATTAATCAAATAATTAATCAATTAGTAAAAAACAGAGTATGAGTTTCATTTTATTTTTTTCTAAAATATTTTTTAAATTTTCAGTATTTTGTTTAATATTACATTGTAAGATTGAATTGATTGTTGCATTTCAAATTTACAGTACACTAATATTTTGATAAATACAAACGCTGTCTAACACCTACATCTACATTTTAAGGAATTTTTAAATGGGTTGAAGTACCTTTAAGAAACTCATACTCTGTTTTTTACTAATTGATTAATTATTTGATTAATGGCATTTTAAAAGTATATAAGGGATGACTAGCACTATGTTAATTGTACTCTGATGATGCCCAGCTTGATGGGTGAAAGCGCTTAGTATCATTTGTCTGTGGACTTCTTGTTGGTTCTACGTTTTTCGTGTTTTTTGAATAAACTGGATATTTTACTAAGACCGGGACTCAAGGTTGCCGTTTCTTTTCAGCTTACAAGGCTATTCAACCAGTACCAGAACAGGAAAAAGGACAAGGTTTTTATTCAGGACTTTGAGTGGTACCCAGAAAAGACCATGCCTGGCATCCAATACTGGACTTATCGATTTTGAACACGTTCTTGGACATTCCAAAATTCAAAATGCTGACTTTACACTTTACAACAGCTACTGCCTATGCTGGGCAGGAACGCTTGGTTAGTGACTCTAGACTTAAAAGAGGCATACCTGCATATCCCAGTAAGGGAATCGTGCAGAAGATACCTCCGCTTCAAGGCAGGTTTTTTGCATTACCAATTCTCTGCACTGCCCTTTGGCTTATCTACTGTGCCCAGGGTCTTTACAAAGTGCCTGGCACCAGTAATTGCATTTTGCAGACAAAGACGCATACAAATTTATCCTTACCTGGACAACTGTCTTATTCAAGCAGAGAACAAGGACATTTTCCTTCAACATCTGGCATTTGTAAAAAGGCTTCTAACATGCTTAGGGTACACAATAAATGAAAATAAATCCCAACTGGTACCCTCTCAAACAATTACATTCCTGGGTGCAAGCTTGAATACAACTACCCGGATGGCTTACCTTACGCCAGACAAACAAAGGCAACTGACAACATACTTCAAACAGATGGCAACAAAAACCCAGTTATCTGCAAGACAAATTCTGCAGGCTTTGGGGTTCATGGCATCCTGCATTCTACTAATAACATATGCAAGACTGCATATGAGGAAACTTCAGTGATACCTAAAAAGTTTATGGAGTCAACATTGTCCAGTCTGGAAACAGTGATTCCTCTCATTCCCTGCTTACAACAGAAGTTTCTTTGGTGGGCAGAGGCATGTCACCAAAACAAGGGACTGTCATTCACTCTATCCCCTGCCACCCAAACCCTAACTACAGGCGCATCAGACTATGCTTGGGGGGCCCACCTGGCGGGAAGATGCATTCAGGGCAAATGGAGCCCAAAGCAAATGCATCTGCATATCAACCAGAAAGAGATGCTAGCGGTTCAGAATGCTCTGACAGCCTTCAAGGACTTGCTTCATCCAGGACAACTACTGATAAAGATGGACAACACCACGGTTATGTGGTACATAAACAAGCAGGGGGGTACACATTCCTACTCCTTTTGCAGACTAGCCATGACATTGTGGAACACAGCTGTGACTTAACAAGTGCATCTTCAAGCTCAATTCCTGCCAGGAAAACAAAATACTCTGGCAGACGACCTAAGCAGAAATCTTATGGACCCGCACGAGTGGAAACTGGATCCACAAATCTTCAGAACGGTAACACATAAATGGGGGAGCCCAGACATAAATCTATTTGCCTCTCTCCAAAACTATCAGCTGGACAAATTCTGCACAAGAAGCCATCACAAGAAAGTTTGGAAAGTGGATGCTCTATCCTTCAGCTGGAAAAACCTATCAGTCTACGCCTTTCTCCCTCTGCTTCTTCTCTCCAAGGTCTTACTAAAGGTCAGACGGGAAAAACCAAACATGATCCTGATTGCTCCGTACTGGCCTCGCCAGCACTGGCAACCAATTCTAAGGAATATGTTTTTGTTTTTTTTTAATTTTTAAAAATTTTAATTGATGGTTAATTAGTTTATTATAAAAGGATTGAAAAATATGGAGGGGGTATCTGAGGAAGTCTTGTGGCTAAGACGAAAGCGCTTATTCTGGTTGCTCCTGTGGTTAAAGTTCAATAAAGTGGACTATTTGTCTTTATTTTTGTTGAACCTGGACTCTCATCTTTTCTTTTGGATGAATTCTAAGGAATATGTCTCAACTCCCTCCTTGGTACTTGCCTCAAACACCTCATTTACTGTCTCAGCAGAACAATCAAATTCTGTACACTCCGCTCCAAACTCTGAACCTTGCAGCATGGCTGATCATATGGCTGATTATTTAATTATTCAAACAACACCTCTCAGTAAATCTGTGATGGATGTCATTTTGGAAGCCAGAAGGCCTAGTACTAGAAAATCTTATGCTGGTAAATGGAAGAGATTATGTGCTTGCAACCAAGCACAAGGAACGGACACAGCAAAACCAAATATACCTCAGATTTTACAAAACTTGACTGAGATGCTTGACAAGGGCCTATCTTTTTCTTCAATAAAAATCCATGCCTCTGCCATCTCGGCTCATTACAACACGGAGCCTCCCCTGTTTTCTCATCCTCAGCTAAAACAGTATCTTAGAGGGGCCAAACATTGAAGGCCTCCCAGAAGATCACCAACTCCTGCATGGGACCTCAATTTTGTGCTGGAAAAACTCACCCTGCCTCCTTTTGAACCAGCAGCTACTACGGATATAAAATTTTTATCTTGGAAAATCGCTTTCCTCTTGGCAATCACTTCAGCAAGAAGGGTTTCAGAACTACAGACTCTCATGGCTGTGGAGCCTTTTATTACATTTTACCCAGACAGGGTGTCCCTCAGGACCAATCCTTCCTTTATCCCTAAGGTGGTATTCAGTGTGGCTCTTAACCAAACAATTCACCTGCCAACATTTTACCCAAATCTGTAGAACAAGGGGGAGCGGATTCTGCATTCATTGGATGTACACAGACAACTAAGATTCTATTTAAACAGGACCAAATCTCTAAGAAAGTCTGACCAACTACTAGTGGCATTTGCTCAGGATCAGAGGGGAAGGCTATATCAAAGCAGACTATTTCTAAGTGGATAAGCCACTGCATTCGTTTCTGCTATTTGCACCATGGTAAACCTGTGCCCAAGGGAATCGGGTCACATTCCACCAGGGCTGCCTCTACCTCAGCAGCCTTTCTCAGAGGAGTTCCAACCAAAGACATTCTAGAAGCTGCTACTTGGAGCTCTGTTCATACCTTCACAAAGCATCATCATTTGCCTCTCTTCTCCAAATCCAGGGCAGGCTTTGCCACTGCAGTTCTGCAGGGCCTTATAGCCGCTCCTAATGCTATTTAGTTCCATCCTCCCATCCATAGCTTTGGGATTTTACCCAAATGTAATGACTGCAAAAGTCAGGGGCGGCCCGTGCTATCAGACTGCCGGACTGCAGCCCCCTCAACGTCAAACTACTGATAAAATAAAAAATAAAAAGAAAAAAATATTTAAAATTTTGCGGACTTTGCACATGCGCACTGCTGCTGAGACAGTCTAGCGCATGGAGCATGCGCACAGCAGTCCTGATTGAGAATCATGGACAGGAGCGCTCCCACAAGTCTATGCAGTTTTAAACTGCATAGACTGCCTGGGAACTCGCTGGGGAAATGCGTCGGGGTCGGACTGCAACGTCGGCAGTCAGGGGAAGGATCTGGATTGGATTGGAGTTTGCTTCAGGGGAAGATCTCGCGACGGGCAGGGGATGGATCTGGATTGGACTGGAGTTTGCTGCAGGGGAAGATCTCGCGACGGGCAGGGTCAGATTTGCGCGGGATTTCTGCTGCAGTCTCGTCGGGATTTACTTACTGGATGTATGGTGGTTTTGCGGACAGGGATTTGGATTTACTACAGGACCAGGTAAGGGGACTGTGTGTGTGTGTGTGTGTGTGTGTGTGTGTGTCATGATGGTGTGGTAGGGAATACCTCAGGCTTGAACCCTGTACCTTGTATGCAGGTGTTAAAGACCTAAATTCCCTACCCACCACCATTTGTAAAAAAATTGCAGATTTTTGCCTCATATTTGATCTGATCTATTCCTCATAATATCTGTGGTTTTTAAATATTGCAATGCTTGAAATTTGATAGTGCAGTGGTAGCATTGATGCCTCACAGCTGTAGGTTCTTGGGTTTGGTTCTTGGCTGGGGTGCCTTCTTTGTGGGGGGATCTGTATCTTCACCCTGTGTTTGTGTGGGTTTGCTTTTTTGTCCTCCCATGTTACAAAGACATGTCTGCATTATTTCTTCCTGGGCCTCTGCTGAGAATTTTTTTTTTGTTCCAAGTCAGACTGTCCTGATTAACAAATTGACAGGCATTTAAATTTCAGACTTCAGGTTTCTGAATGTTTACTTCCTTACATATTTGATGGTGCAGTGGCAGTATTGTTGCCTCACAGCTATAGGTTTTCTGGTTTGATTCTTGGCTGGGGTGCCTTCTGTGTGGAGTCTGCATCTTATCCCTGTGTTTGTGTGGATTTGCTCTGGTGTCCTGCCATTTTACAAAGACATGTGTCTACACTATTTCTCCCTGGGCCTTTGCTGAAAATTGTTTTTGTTCCGTCAGAAGTAAAATTGACAGGCATTTGAATTTCAGACTTCATATTCTTCAGAAAATACATAGTAAAACAACTTTTTATTCTAGCAATAAATATATAGTAACACAACCTTTTATTATAGCAATTTTTTAAGTTTATGACCATTTGAAATTTGTCCTTATTTTTGGGATTGTAACACCCTGTTATTGGCTTTGTCCAGGTTTTTTGTGCTAAGGTTGACAGCTATGGCAAGAACTGAATTCACTGAATATGTTTGAGGGCTGTATTCCCTCATTACTGGGTTTGTCCAGGTGTTTTGTGCTAAGAGGTTGACAGCTATGGTGAGAACTGAATTCATTAAATGATAGCCATTTAAGTTTCAGTCTTCCTCTCTTTCACAAAGCAGCTGATTTGGCGTAGTGGTATGTTGCTCTTGACTGTTTTGCACAGGGACCTTGGCAGTAAAATGTACTGTGGTAACACAGCATTTTTCTTTCACAAAGCAGGTGATTTGGCATAGTGGTATGTTGTTCTGACTATTTTGCACAGGGACCTTGGCAGTAAAATGTATGGTGGTAACACAGCATTTTATTCTAGCAGCTTTCCAAGATTATACAAGCAATGTTTAATGTGTCCCTGGTTTTTGCCCTTTTGACCCACCCCAATAAATTTGGCTTTTTCCAGACTTCTTGTGCTGCGAAGTTGAGATGTATTTGAGTATTGCGTAGATTTTACAAGGAGCTGAGAGCTGCAGGGGAAGAGAAGTTTAGTACTGATTATGCTAAGTCGGCTCACATTGCTAATAGCACAACAGGTTGTGTACTTGCTTTTAATGCAGAAGGTTGTTGGTTCTACTCCCATAAGGGGTGAATGCTGCTGTACTGAAAGTTAAGACACTAACTATGAGCCTGTTATCAGTTTGCCATCCATTTCCTATTGCAATATTACTAGCTTATTTTTAATGTAATTTAGGCAATTTATTCCTCAGGGGCATCAGACACTTTATTTTTCAGTGAAGCCATGAAATATAAAGGTGATTGCTAGCAGCAACCTCTTCATTAGTTACAGATTTATTTAACGTGGAATTATTTAGATGACTTTTTTACTACTTCAGAGATTGTGAATATTATTTACTGATAATGGTGGACTGTAGAATTGTGCATATTTACTGATAATAGTGGACTGTAGAAGTTTGAGTAGACTTTTATGATGGAAATGTTCTGAATTGGGCAGTTTTGTTTCATTGTTTACTGGAAAAATGTTCAAAGCAATAGGAAGGTGTATCAAAGAGCACATGTATGTTTCATATGCAAGGGGCCTATGATTTAAAAGCAGCCCAGAATTAATTTTGATCTGCCACGGGTAAAATGTATTTTTCTTTGAATGTGGGTTTTAATGTTGTTTCAATGAATGCGAGTTTCAAGGGCAGAGAAGTTTTAATGCCAAGTTTGTTTAGCAGATGTGTTAGTGTTTGTGCTGTAAAATGCAAAATAAAACTTTCAAATGAAGTTCAAATCATCATAGAAGTAAATCAGTATGCACATTAGTGTTTATGGTAAATGGAGTGAAATAGCAAAGTAATGAATCATTGGAATGGCTGCAGGGCGAGGCTCCATTCGACCATGGTTTTGTGAGGGGGAAGGGCAGCAAACTTAGACAGCCCCAGCTGAACTATACCTCCCAACTGTTCAGATTTTCAAAGAATGAATAGATTTTTTGCTTCTTATTTTTGGTTTGTTCCTCAAAATTTGTGGTTTTCTGGCAAATCATTTAGGAATTAAGTCACTAAATAATGACACACTAGTTTCAGACTTTATAACCTTCAAAAAAATGCATGCTAAAATAAGACCTGTTTTATCAACTGTTCCAGTTTATACAAGAGCAATTTTTATTACTGTTTATATGTTCCCTCAATATATTTGGCCTTGTCCAGATTTATTGCATTAACAGGTTGAGAGGTACATGCAAATAAATTGCTTTATAGAATTAGGCATAGCCAAACCTCTCAACTGTCCCTGATTTTGGCTCAAAATGTTGCTCTTCCCCTAATGATCCCTCCGCAAAATAGCAATTTTAGAAGAAAACATGGAGGGTTTATAATTAAGAAATAACTGTAATAATCAGATTACTTTTATTTCAGAAATGCATGTAGATTATTTTATTTTGTCAGCTGATCAAGTTAGCAATACTAATATTAAAGTGTCCCTTCTTTGACAGGTTCCTAGCTGTATTGTGTTGCTATTTTATATTTTTACATCACATTTTTGGTCCATTTTTCATATAATTGTGTTTTTTTGGCAAATTAGTGACAAATAATTAAAGACTGAAGTTAGAAAATAATGACAGACATTTGAGTTTCAGATTTCATACCATTCAGAAAATTCATACTAATGCAAGACCTCTATTAGCTTTCTAAGTTTATAAGAGCAATATTTTAAAAATTGTCCTTATTTTTGGGCCTCTGTCCCATTTCTTTGTATGGCTTTGTCCAGATTTTTTGCTCTGAGGTTGAGAGGTATGACAAATGTGTCAGGGCCATCACAAGTCAGCCAGAGACATTTCAAACTGTGACATACTTGTTGCACCCCACTCCCCCATGTAGTGACTCTGGATGTGTCGAAGCAAGGCAAGGAGTAGTTATGCAGTGTAAATGTGCAGAGAATCCCACCCATCCAAGGTAGACACAAGTACTAGAGTGCTTTCATCTGTCCTTGATTTTTACAGAATGGTCTGGTTTCTGCATATTTTTTGTACTGTTGATTTATGCTTTTTACTCAAAGTGCCTGTTGCTCTGTGTTTAAGTAGCAATGCTTTAATGACCATAAGGTAAGCTTGTCTGAGATCGTAAGATGCAAGTAAGCTTCAATAAGCATGCTGTTAAAGAATTGCCAACATTGAAAGCCTTTCTGTTGCCATGTAGAGAATACTTGACTAGATAATGTATAAGCCTTGGGTATTAAAGGACAGGATTCCATTATTTTAAAAAGCTCATTATACTTGATGGAGACTTCCAGTCATCTCTAGAAACTTTACCCGTAAACTAAACAGAATGCCAATCATGTGTGGTCCATAACCTGTACAGTAATCCTTTAAGCAATGTATCTTGAGCTTGTTTCTTGTTTGCTTTTCATTTTTTACTTTGATCATGTTTTCCCCATGAAACAAGTTGTCAGGCAGCAGGTCTTTTTTGGATAAGAAACATTTTTACAAGTGGGGGCATCACAGAGATTTCTACTTTCAGCATGTTACTTGGTACTTTAATAAAGCTGAATATAAATTATAATTAGAACTGCAGTGCAAGGAGAAGTGGTTTGAGTTGAGTGCTTCTGGTTTTTCTTATACTTGATTTTGACATTCCAGTAATGCATTTAAAAAGTAATTTATTTTTTCATGCCTCACAACCTTTTGTTTCCATCTAGATATTAAGTAAGCTGTCATGCAGCCAATGCATTGAAATATTTTTATTCTTCTACACTTATTTTTGTCTTGATTGGACTTTCAAAATGATGGTTTGCCACCCAGGGCAGCGTATTTAATTAAAGTTAGTTTTTGTGGTTTTGAGCATAGCTCCTCCCCTTTCTAGTTGACCACCTTGACCCCACCCATACAGCTGTCTCCTGCAGCCCCCCTGTGATTTAAAGTCACCAGCCGCCACTGGCAAAAGTGAAGCACGAAGAACATAGTATAGATGTGTACACTTACCATAAATGTAGATGTTCGAGTGTATTCACTGTTGCAGTCCGGGTTACCCACCCGCCATCCCCCTTTTCTATAACTTTTCTTTCCTTCACTATATTCTAAAGCCTTTGTGGTGTATTTGCTTTTAGATGAAGGTAATGTTTATGTCGCTAAAAGTGCATTTACATATATTGTTGTTTATTCATATATATATATTTTTGCTCCCCATTTGGGGGGCACCTGACATCTGGGGCAAGAAAAACTGAATAAAATGACGTCGGCTGCATGTTTTATACCCCCTGACGTCATGGAAGAGGAGACAGCAACTGATGCAGGACCCAAGACTTTTTTATTCAGGCCGACTGAGGGCAACCTGCCAGCAGATTACCCCCAAATGTAATGACTGCAACAGTACTTTCCAGGGACTCTTTTCCTGGCAAATCCTACCAGCGCTCCTGAAGAGTAGCCCAACCGCTTTCCTCTGGAGGTGGTTGGGGGTCATTTCTCTTTGTACCCTTCTGCCTGGCTAACCATCACCACCGACTCTTTGGTGCAAAGGATAATAACCAGAGGTTATCATATTCCCTTCGATCTTTGTCCTGCCCCCCCCCCAACAAACTTACCCGATGTTCCACCCAGTCAAAGGGAAGAAGCAGCATTAGAGATATCAAAGCTGCTAAGAAAAAGAGTCATCCAAATAGTCCCTCCAGACCAGATAGGATCCGGATTCTACTCAAGATTATTTTTGGTGCCAAAGAAAACTGGGGGGCTGGAGACCAATTTTGGAACTCAGTGTATTGAACAAGTTTGTAAGAGTACAAAAATTCTGGATGGTCACAATACATTCTGTCCTCCCGCTTTTGGAAAAAGACAATTGGATGTGCTCGATAGATATTCAAGATACGTACTACCACATAAAAGTGGACAGGCCATCAGGAAGATTTCTGCGCTTCCGTGTGGGAGCCAGTCACTACCAGCTCAGAGTACTGCCCTTCGGACTCTTTACAGCCCCCAGAGTGTTCACAAAGTGCATGGCAGTCATCACAGCTCACTTGCGACTACAAGGATTCCAGGTGTTTCCATACCTAGACGACTGGCTCATCTCCGCCCCCACCAGACATCCATTGGAAGAAGCCCTGGCATACTCTCTCCTCACTGCAGAAAGGCTAGGCATAACCATAAACTGGCAAAAATCCAGTCTCTCCCCATCTCAGTCCACAGAATTCATAGGGGTCATCTTGGATACAAAGAATTGCAGAGCATCCATTCCAGAGCACAGAATTCTAAAGATAAAGCAACAACTGATCCCAATCCTTTCAAGAGAGAATCCACAGCTCACTCTGTCCTACAACTGTTGGGTTCCATGGCAGCCTCCATCACCATTGTCCCCATGGCCAGGTTTCACATGAGGCTTCTACAATGACTACTGCTCACCCAATGGTATCCTTTTCAGTATCCTCTTTCAGCCAAGATTTGGGTAACTCACAGGTGCAAACAGGATTTAAATTGGTGGATGACCCACAACCCGTCACAATGGTCTCGCCCTTTCTCCCCCCAGCAGGCCAAGGCTACAGTGACCATGGATGCCTCCCTGATGGGGTGGGGGGGTTATGTCAGGGACAGACAGTCCAAGGTACTTGATCCGAATTGGAGGTCCATCTGCATATAAATGTTTTAGAGCTGAGGGCGGTGCTTCTGGCATTGCAAGCATTCCATCCCCTGCTGCCATCTGGGACTGTTGCGATACAATCTGACAACATGGTGGTGGTCTGGTACATCAACAAACAGGGCGGAACCAAATCTTACCCACTCTGTCGAGAGGCCATGAGGATATGGCAATGGGCGGTGGCTACCAACCGTTTTCTTCTAGCAACGCACATTCCTGGGAGTTCCAACGTGATAGCAGACAGACCCAGCAAGTGCATTCTACAACCTCACGAGTGGTCCCTGAATCCTTTGATAACGGCAGAGATCTTCAACCACTAGGGTCTTCCTTGCTGCGACCTCTTTGCATCCCTGACCAACTACAAATTCAGCAGCTACTTCGCCCTGATTCCCTCTCCGGGACAATTACCCAGGGACGCTCTAGTCCACGATTGACCCTCAGGTCTACTTTATGCATTTCCACCTCTCCCCCTCATTCCCCAGTTTCTAAAGAAAGCCCGCCGGTTGAAGAGCAAAGTGATCCTCATAGCACCATATTGGCCTCGTCAGATTTGGTTCCCTTTCCTTTGGCCTCACCTGCTAGATCAGCCGTGGATTCTCCATCCAACCCCGGGGTTGATCTCCCATCCACAGAATCTGTTTCATCCCAACTTGGACAGCCTGACGCTCACAGCTTGGCTCCTCCAATTCCCTTGATTGCCAGGCAGAATGATCTTTCTTTGCCAGTATGTGACATTCTTATTGCATCTCATAAGTCTTCCACCAGAATTACTTATCTAAGCAAGTGGAAAAGATTTACCTTTTGGCTGAAAGAAAAGCAGGTAGATCCCTTTTCAGCGCCAGTGTCGATAGTACTGGAGTATCTAGCTGACCTATTTCAATCTGGTCTATCGGCCTCTACCATTAGAGTTAATTTGGTTGCAATATCTAATTTCCATGAGGGTATCCAATACTCCTCTCTTATGTCACACAAATTATGCAAGACCTTCATAAAAGGTGTGAATCATCTAAAACTCCCTTTTAGAGAACCTATTCAACTATGGGACCTGTCATTAGTTCTACAAGTTTTGACAATGCCACCTTTCGAACCAGCTTCTTCTTGAGACCTCAAATACTTGTCATGGAAAACCTTGTTTTTGGTCGCCATTACTTATGCCAGACGTATCTCTGAGCATCAAGCCTTATACATCAAGAATCCATACTTGATTTTTCATAGAGATAGAGTGTCATTGAGAACTAATCCTTCCTTTCTGCCAAAAGTGATCTCTGAAATGTCCATTAATCAAACCATTGAATTGCCAGTTTTCTTCCCCAACTATTCAAACAAAAGAGTATTGCCTACATACCCTAGATATTCACAGGCAAATTTGCTTCTACTTGAACAGGATTAAGGCCTCTCGTAGATCAGACCAGTTATTTTTGGCCTATTCTGGACCTAGATTAGGATGTGCTGTTGCTAAGGTCACATTGGCTAGATGATTGAAAGATTGTATGACCTTCATTTATACACAACGTAATATTCCATTACCTACTACCATAAAGGCTTATTCTACAAGGACAGTGGCAACTTCTGCTGCCTTCCATGCCAGAGCTTCTTTACATGACATCTGTGCAGCTGCAACTTGGGCTGCGCCTCATACCTTCATCAATCATTACAAATTGGATTTGGCCTCCAGGGGAGGAGCATCTTTTGGTTCTATGGTGCTCAGGAATGTCCTTCCATGAGAGCCTCCCAGGAATAGAGGTAGCTGGGGACTCTGTCCCACACGTAAGGAATGAACAGGGATTAACATTCTCAGATAAAGAAGTTATGTCTTACCATAACGTTCCATCTGTATTGTTGATCCTCGTTCAGTCATTACGACCCTCCCTCCTTCCCCCTCCTATGACTTCTAGTGAAACTCACCATCCGGTTCTTTTAGGTCATTTGCCCAGAGGTAGCCTCTACCTTCTTTTGACTTGCAAACTCAGTCTGAGGTAACATGGAGAGGGGGATTCTGGGTAAGAGTTTTAGCTCGAGAGTTTCTAGCTGACGCGAGCTTGGAAGATAGCCGGCTCGGTTCCGAGGTCGGAACCGATACCCACACGTAATGACTGAACGAGGATCAACAGTACAGATGTAACGTTATGGTAAGACATAACTTCTTTTTTTTTTTTTTTAACATTTAAGTGACTACCAGAAAACAAATAATTGTTCCACCAATAAGTTTCAATCTTTTTGTTGCATAGTTCCAGAAATGTCATCATCAGCCAATCAGTTTCAAATGTTAAGTCACAAAAAGTCTCTTCCCTATATGTATAAAAGACTACATTTCTTGAGCTTTAAATCTCAGAGGAGTTACCAAATTGTCCCATACATAATATCGGTCTGTGTCATTTTTTTCTTATTCTTACAATGTGCCTTCTTTTCTTTTTGAAAATTAATTTTACTTAGTTTGTTGCTGCTTTTTTTGCCTGTTATCGCTATTGCATAAGTTCAAACTACTGCGCTCTCTGTTGCAACAAAACCAGACACTTCCTCAGTCTGTTGCTGCTTTCTTCTTTTACCTTGTCAGCATGGCATAAACTTTTACCGCTGAATTCTCTTCTGCCACATTACCTGGTTCCTTCTTCACATTACCAGTATTCTTGAAAAAATTATCTGCCAACTCATCCCATGAAACAGCAGAACTGTCCGTCTCCTGGATCATCTTGCTGTATTATTTTCAACAGAACAGCATCTGCAAGCCCTCCTGATGCAAGGTTTGTTACCTGTACCTCTCCAGTGGACTCAATTACTGCATTCTCCATTGAGACAGCTAAACACTGCTCATTTGCATCATCCACCACACAGGAATCTTTATCTGCATTTTGACACGGCATAGTAAACAAAAATTTCTCCAAATTATCCTTTTCCACCTCTAGACTCACAATATCATTTCTCTAATCTAATACGTACATACATATATATATATATATGTATGTATTTATGTATGTGTGTGTGTGTGTGTCTGTGTGTACCAGTAATGGTCTCCCCTGAAAAGAGGCCACTAAAGTAGTGGGACTAACCTGGTCAACAAAGGGCAAATAAAAATATCAGTTAACATTTTATACTACACAGATTCTGGTGTCTTTAATAGCATTATGAAATCAAGCATTTTTTTGTGCAATTCAGACTTTGAGGAAGAAAAAGCTACAGTATATTATACAACCTAAACTTTTTCCTGTTTTGTATTTTTTTTTTGTGAAAAAGACTTTATATACAAGTCATAATACACATTACAGTGCACATCTATATTGCTCACATAGTACTATATAATGTTCATGTAAAGAGAAATTTTCACCATACTGTAACCTTCTTATACATGATTCCCCTGGTTCTGAATCTCCCCCTCCACATTTGTAAAGAAACATGTTTAATTTACCTTCCCTACGACTTTCTTTGGAGTCCATTAAAAAGATAATTTCCTCTAATCCATTATTTTATCTCTGTCTCTCTCTCATTTATTTGTCCTTTGTTCACCAGGTTAGTCCCACTAGATTACTGGACTCTCTTCAGGGGAGACCTGAGGTGGTACCTTGTTACATGTCTCCAAATCCAGCAATAAAGCTGGTGATTAGACTGTAGCTACATCTCCAAACTATGGAATACAAAAAACAAATAATCTCCGTGGTATCCCCGAAGTCTCAAAACAACCCACTAAAGTGTAGTGGGTCTAAAAACAAAATAGTGTAAGAAACTTCTCTGTGTGGAAGATTTTCAGTCCATATATTTCTAGTTAATCACTGTGTATTAATCAGATCAGACAATAGTAGTAGAAGTAGCGAACGTAAACTCGTCAAGTCAAAAAGTAATAATAGAAAATGTATAATTCTACAGCATTACTAAGTATTCGAAAGTAATCCAAGCAAGGCAGCCAGTCTGTTTCCAGTCGAAAATCCTTTATTAAGTACACAGACAAGCGATCCAAGTAAAACAAAAATAGAGTAATAATTTCCTCACAAGCTTTCTAAATATATATATATATATATATATATATATATATATATATACTTTTTATCAGGCATGGGAGTGGTTTATTGTGCTGTAAAACAGTGTTATTGGTACACATGTTAAATTCACATCCTTTCCCCCATCAGTGTGACATTCGAGCTGGTCCTGCCCTACCTAGTAGCTGTCATAATAATATATAGCCCTAATGTACTTCAATGGTACATCTTATTTAACCAAATTATTAAGTAGATTATTAAGTCTGTGATTTTATATAAGGCAATATACTACATGGCTGGAAATATATCAATCTTAGTTCATTTTGCGATCAAAAATAATATATAAATATATACATATACATTTTGCATGTAAAAATCAGTTTCTATTTTCATAACCTGTTGTTAACAAAGATCGCTTTCGTCCTTCTAGACTTCTTCAGGTCTGTGTACAAGAACCCTAAAAATCTGTATAATTGTATCATTAGTTAGTATTGTTATTACCATCATTTTGAATGAAGTGGGAAAAAAAAAGAGAACCAGAAAAAAATAAAAATAAAAAAAAAATGTATGTATGATGATGGAAACAAAATATACACTTACATTTCAAATTATTTAAAATGGTATTTAAAACCAATTTGTAGAAAAAATAAAATAAAATACAATTAGTCATGTAAACAATGTGGCAATTTTCTAAGTTCCAGTGCACTTTTAATTGAACAGTAGTAGTTTAGTCCAGGCTTTCTAAAAGAGTTCAGCTTTAATTGCCACATGAGTTCATGTTTCTCCAGAATATTTGGGATGTCTCCTTCAAGATCACCCATGTCTATGCGATCTAGGATCTGGAACTTAAAACCTGTGTGTCTTTTATGAAGAGAAAGGTGTTTGGCTAGTGCATTATTTTTACATCCAGAGCGGATTTCTGACAGATGACATGAAATCCTTCGCTTGAGTTTATTTACAGTCTTGGCTCCCAGCATAGCTAACATAGCCCTGGGCAAATGGGAGGAGGACTTTGTGTTAAACAACACAGATTACATGCAGCATATCATATCACATGCTATTTACGTTTTATTGACGATGTCTTTATTGTGTGGGAAGGTGACACCTTGCAGCTTGGAGATTTTATCACTTACCTCAATCAAACAACCCCCTTCCTGAAGTTTACCTCTTCCCATAGCTGTACTTCAACCACTTTCTTAGATATGCAGATTTCCAAGGACACCAACAATAACAGAATCACCACTGATCTATTCAGAAAACCAACGAGGGTTAACTTATTACTCCACAGTAAACGTCTACATCCTACAAAAACGAAGTATAATGTAGTGAAATCCCAAGGCTATAGATTAGCTCGAATTACCACAGAGATGGAACCATTTTTGAGAAACCTGAACAACTTAGAGAATGATTTTCTAGTGAGAGGCTATGAAAGTCAGATGTTAAAAAACATCCTGGAACCCATTATAGAACTGAAAAGGACTGAAGCACCTTTACTCAACCTTCCCAGTAGAAAAATGTTAAGTAATCCCACAGAGAATAACAAATGCAAAAATAGCTGCATCCTGACATACACTTTGGATTATCACAGTATCAAAAATATTATTGAAGAAAACTGGGACATTGTCACAGGAAACCCTTTCCTGATTAACATCTTAGGTGAAGCCCCATCATTTGTTTATAGGAAGGCCAGGAATATTAGAAGTTTTGTTGAATTTAAACCTAGACCATGTGAGAAAAGCACTAAAAGATGTGAAACTAATTGTACATTTTGTATATTTATACAGCAAGGTGATGGTTTTTATTGCCCTTATTTAAAGAAGATCATTAAAACCAGTGCAGGGGGTGACTGTAACACTAAAAAAGTAATTTACAGGGCACAGTGCAATGAATGTGATGCATTCTATGTGGGCAAGACTGTAAATAAACTCAAGCGAAGGATTTCATGTCATCTGTCAGAAATCCGCTCTGGATGTAAAAATAATGCACTAGCCAAACACCTTTCTCTTCATAAAAGACACACAGGTTTTAAGTTCCAGATCCTGGATCGCATAGACATGGGTGATCTTGAGGGAGACGTCCCGAATATTCTGGAGAAACATGAACTCATGTGGCAATTAAAGCTCAACTCTTTTAGAAAGCCTGGACTAAACTACTACTGTTCAATTAAAAGTGCACTGGAACTTAGAAAATTGCCACATTGTTTACATGACTAATTGTATTTTATTTTATTTTGTCTACAAATTGGTTTTAAATACCATTTTAAATCATTTGAAATTTAAGTGTATATTTTGTTTCCATCATCATACATATATATAAATTTTTTCTGGTTCTCTCTTTTTTTTTCCACTTTATTCAAAATGATGGTAATAACAATACTAACCAATTATACAATTATATAGGTTTTTAGGGTTCTTGTACACAGACCTGAAGAAGTCTAGAAGGACGAAAGCGATCTTTGTTAACAATAGGTTACGAAAATAGAAACTGATTTTTACATGCAAAATGTATATGTATATATTTATATATAATTTTTAATCGCAATAGTATATTGCCTTATATAAAATCACAGATTTAATAATCTACTTAATAATTTGGTTAAATAAGATGTACCATTGAAGTACATTAGGGCTATATATTATTATGACAGCTACTAGGTAGGGCAGGACCAGCTCGAATGTCACACTGATGGGGGAAGGGATGTGAATTTAACATGTGTACCAATAACACTTTGTTTTACAGCACAATAAACCACTCCCATGCCTGATAAAAACTATATATATATATTTAGAAAGCTTGTGAGGAAATGATTACTCTATTTTTGTTTTACTTGGATCGCTTGTCTGTGTACTTAATAAAGGATTTTCGACTGGAAACAGACTGCCTGCCTTGCTTGGATTACTTTCGAATACTTAGTAATGCTGTAGAATTATATATTTTCTATTATTACTTTTTGACTTGACGAGTTTGCGTTCGCTACTTCTACTACTATTGTCTGATCTGATTAATATACAGTGATTAACTAGAAATATATGGACTGAAAATCTTCCATGCAGAGAAGTTTCTCAAACTATGGAATACCATACCTCAGACCATTGTATCCAATCCCAACCTATCGCACTTCAGAAAGCTCCTAAAAGGCTTCCTCTGTAACAGTTGGCTCTGCCTATGCTGTTGTCCTGGGTAATGCCTTCCACTTGCTCTAATCTTAGTTTAATCATTACATGTAATTCTAACTTTGCACTTTTACTTACCCTCATGTCCCCCTATATATCTCAAACTTAGCCCGCTTACTTTAACTTTATACCTTCTAGCTATTTAGAACTTCATCTACCTGCTCCTCCATTTTTTCTCTTCCCTCCTCCTATCTCCTTCTTTCCTCAGCTCTCTGCTTCTTCACTGACTCTTTCCTTTCCCTCCATACTCTTACTTATCTCCGTCTCAACTATTCTTTTGTAGTACTTCTGTTGTAATACTTCTAACTTTGCCATGCTTGCTTCCCAGTTTCTGTAAGTTATTTCCTCTCTTACAGATGCTCTTCTTGTTTCACTGTTGCAGTCGTCACATTTGCCCTCGGCCGGCCTGAATACCAGAGGCTTAGTATTTCTGCATCGGTTGCTTTTGCTTCAGGACTGACGTCAGGTTGTCAGTAGTATAAAGTAAGACAGCCAACGCCATTACATCATTCTTTCTTGCCATGGAACCTGAAGTAGAAGCAGTTTGCATGAATGCCGGTCAGTTGCTACCTGAGTTTCGTCTTCTGAATTGAAGCTGAAGGCTTCTAAAGCTAAGTACCCCATTGGGATCCTTTTTTCTTGCACTAACCTATGTCAGAAAAAGTTAAAAATTGTCTCGCCTGTGGAAAGCAAATGCCACACTGAGACTTTCCTTCTTACTGCATCACTTGCTTAAACCCAGACCACGACGTCCCCTGCTGTCGCTTCTGTGCTTTGTTCAACGCCAGAATTATACGTCGTCCGGCCCTTATTGTAGCTAGATATTTTAGCTGACAGTCCTCTAATTCTGATATGGCTTCGGTAAGCCATCCGACAGCAGATCTTCCAAAAAAACATAAAGATAAAGACAGAGACAGACAGCACAGGTCCAAACCTACCGACAACGCTCCTGTTAAGCTAGCCGTCAGTTCTCCGGTCCTCAGTAAGGCGCTTTCGCAGCCCCTGATGCCCACTTCTTTGGATTTGCAGGCCACTACAGAGACCCTTTTGGATCCAGTATGCTGCAAAACTCTTCTTCAAATATGTATCCTGCAGATGTTCTTCGTGTTTCACTGTAGCAGTCATTACATTTGGGTAATCCTGCTGGCAGGTTGCCCTCAGTCGGCCTGAATTTCAAAGTCTTGGGTCCTGCATCGTTTGCTGTCACCCCTTCCCTGACGTCAGGTCGTCAGGGTATAAAATAAGCAACCAACGCCATTTTCTTCCATCTTTCTTGCCGCACGGTGCCCGAAGCAGAAGCAGTTCGCAAGTGCTGGTCGGCCGTCTCCTGAGATTTTCGTGTTCAAGTTTCAGATCCAAAGTCTTCAATAAAGCTAAGTAACCCGTTGGGGAAACTTTTTTCTTGCTTTTTACCGATGTCAGAAAAAGTTAATAATTGTATTTCTTGTGGAAAGCAAATACCTCATAAGGACTTTCATTCTTACTGTTTTCCTTGCCTAGACCCTGAGCACAACGTTTCTGGTTGTCGGTTTTGTGCTAGAGTTAACCAATGCACTGTTTGGACGCCGGTTTAATTATCCAGAAATGTCGTCGGAGAGCCGTCCGACTACCGGAGTTCACAAAATCTGCAAAGAAAGGGAGAGAGAGAAACAACCGAGGTCCAAAATCGACGATGAAGCTTCTCCTAAGCCAGTCGCCGGTTCTCAGTGAGGCGCTTTCACAGCTCCTGACGCCCGCTACTTTAGAGTTGCAGGCCGCTACCGACTCCCATGTGGAGTCGGCTATGCCACTGGAAACTCAAGGTATTGGAGCCTCCGACACTATTCCCTCAGATGGGTCCGGAGCCGCTGAGCAGGCACCGGCTTATGAGGGTGTATTCAGACCTAAACATCTTTACATTAAACCGACTTCAACTTCAAAGGCAAAGACTAAAGCACCTTCTAAAGCAAAGAAACAAACTCAAGAGCCACGTGGTCAGACCACTATGCACAAAAAACATGCTGAAAATGGCCGAAGACTTGATTACCTTGATCAGGGGTTCCCATCCCCCTCCTGATAAGAGGCTTTGGCAAGAGACAGACTATGAATCTTCAGATCAGGTTTCTATTTCTTCTGATTCCTCTTCAGAGCAGGAATATTCTCTTCCCCCCTATGAGGATTCTGATGCTGAAGAATCTATACCTTCAGCTTCTCCTCCAGAGGACTATTCTTTTGGGGAAACCCTGCACACCATGAGGGAGCATTTCCACTGGGAGAGCCAAGATTTTTCAGAATCTAAAAAGAGGCTCAGGGACTTTCTTTTACTACCTCAACACAGGCCTCTAGCCATTCCACCCGTGTTAGACATTGTAGATGATGTGTTTTCGGAGTCTAGTCTGACCCCTGACTCCTTACCTCCAGCTCCTGTTAAGCCTGACAGATACTACAGGGTTCCTGACTCTCATAAATTCCTTTTTAAAAACCCTGTTGCAGACCCAGAAACTATTTCACAGGGTCCCAAAGGAGTTAAGGCTTCCGCTGCAAAAAACCCTACTCCCTCTGACAGAGATTCTAGGGCACTGGATAGATGGGGAAAAAAATGTTTAAACATATGCTACCTTGGCTATAAGGGCCTTAAACTGTTAGTTTCGTATGCTCAAATATTAGCAACATGTCATGGCATTGCTTAAACAGAAAATGTTGTTAAACTCTGAATGTGCAGAAAACAAGGAAATGCAGGATTTATTGCATGCAGCTGAACAAGTTGGAAAGCATACTTTGCAATGTGGTTTTGATTCTTTGGAGGCCTCCTGCAGGGCCACAGTTACGGGTTCTGTAATTAGGAGGCATGCTTGGTTAAAGGAACAAAATCTGCCTGATCGTGTCAAAGTTAAATTATTAGATGCACCTTTACAGCATGATACTTTGTTTGGTGTTTAAGGCAGAAGAGGTGTTAAAGAAAATGGAGGACAAAACTAAATCTATGCAAACTGTCAAAGATTTTTTAGAAGTACAGCCACCTAGGTTTAGTAGACACTGGCTTCAGACTGCATTCAGGGCACATGGTCCTCAAACCAAATGCATCTACATATCATTCAACAAGTACCAGAGCAAGAGCAGGGACAAGGATTTTACTCAAGACTGTTCTTGGTACCCAGAAAGGACAAAGCCTGGAGACCAATACTGGACCTATCTATTCCGAACACATTCTTGGATATACCAAAATTCAAAATGTTGACTTTGCAGCAACGTCTGCCCATGCTGGGCAAGAATGCTTGGCTTGTAACTTTAGACCTAAAAGAGGCATACCTGCATGTCCCAATCAGACAATCATGCAGAAGATATCTCAGATTCAAGGCTGGCACAATGCATTACCAATTCTCTGCACTGCCCTTTGGCTTATGTACTGCGCCCAGGGTCTTTACAAAGTGCCTGGCACCAGTAATTGCATTCTGCAGACAAAGAGCAATACAAATATATCCTTACTTGGACGACTGTTTAATTCAAGCAGAGAACAAGTATATTCTTCTACAACATCTGGCGTTTGTGAAAATACTTCTAACATGCCTAGGGTACACAGTCAACGAAAAGAAATCAAAACTAGTACCCTCTCAAGAGATAATATTCCTGGGTGCAAGCTGAAATACAACTGCCCAGATGGCTTATCTCACGCCAGACAAACAAAGGCAACTGACTACCTATTTCAAAATGTTGGCAACAAAGGCCCAGTTATCTGCAAGAAAAATTCTGCTGGCTTTGGGCTTCATGGCATCATGCAAACTACTAATTCCATATGCAAGACTGCATATGAGGAAACTTCAATGGTACCTAAAAAGTGTTTGGACTCAACATTGCCACAGCCTGGAAACCATGATTACTCTCATCTCCTGCCTGCAACAGGAGTTTCGATGGTGGGCGAAGGCTTGTCACCAGAACAAGGGACAGCCATTCACATTACCCCCAGCCAGGCAGACACTAACAACAGATGCATCAGATTATGCCTGGGGGGCCCACATGGCAGGAAGATGCATTCAGGGCACATGGTCCTCAAACCAAATGCATCTACATATCAATCAAAAAGATGCCAGCTGTTCAAAATGCCGTGACAGCCTTCAAGGACCTACTTCATCCGGGGTAACTACTGATAAAGACAAACAACACCATGGTCATGTGGTATATAAACAAGCAGGGGGGCACACATTCTTACCCCCGTTGCAGACTAGCCATGACTTTGTGGGACACAGCATTGACTTACCAAGTACATCTGCAGGCACAATTCCTGCCAGGAAAGGAAAATACTCTGGCAGACGAACTAAGCAGAAACCTCATGGATCCCCACAAGTGGCAGCTGGATCCACAAGTCTTCAACATGATAACAAGGAAATGGGGATGCCCGGACTTAGATCTATTTGCCTCCCCGCACAATTACCAACTAAAAAGATTCTGCTCAAGGACTTATCACAGACAACCATGGAAAGTGGACGCCCTATCTTTCAGCTGGAAAAACCTATCAGTATATGCCTTCCCGCCACTGCCTCTCCTACCCAAGGTACTCCTAAAGGTCAGACAAGAGAAGCCAAAGATGATACTGATTGCCCCAGACTGGCCCCGCCAGTACTGGTATCCAATCCTAAGGAACTTGTTTCAATGCCCAGCTTGGAACTTAGCTCAAATACCTCCTCTACTGTCCCAGAAAAACAATCAGATACTGCACAGCCAACTCAGGACCTTAAACCTGGCAGCATGGCAGATAATGTAGTCATACAAAACACACCTCTCAGTAAAGCTGTGATGGATGTCATTTTGGAAGCCAGAAGGCCTAGTACTAGAAAATCTTATGCTGGAAAATGGAAGAGATTCTGTGCTTGGAACCAGGCACAAGGAACTGATGCAGCTGTACCATTTAAATATTCCTCAGATTTTGCAATACTTAACTGAGATGCTGGACAAAGGCCTATCTTTTTCATCAATTAAAATTCATGCCTCTGCCATTTCGGCTCATTACAATACAGAGCCACCAATCTTTTCTCATCCTTTGTTAAGGCAGTACCTCAGAGGAGCCAGAAATGTAAGGCCTCCAAGGAGATCACCAATACCTGCATGGGACCTCAACTATGTCTTGGAAAAACTCACCCTGCCTCCTTTTGAGCCAGCTGCTACTGCTGATATAAAGTTTTTATCTTGGAAAACAGATCTGCTACTAGCAATAACTTCTGCAAGATGAGTTTCAGAGCTGCAGGCACTCATGGCTGTGGAACCTTTTATTACTTTTTATCCAGACAGGGTTTCTCTGAGGACAAACCCAACATTTATGCCCAAGATGGTGTCCAGTGTGGCTCTTAACCAAACTATTAATCTGCCAACTTTTTATCCAAATCCACAGAACAAGGGGGGAGAATTCTGCATTCTTTGGACGTACACAGACAGCTTAGATTCTACTTGGACAGAACCAAAGTTTTCAGGAAGACAGAGCAATTACTAGTGGCATATGCTGCAGGATCACAAGGAAAGGCTCTCTCAAAGCAGACTCTTTCAAAGTGGATAGGCCACTGCATTCGTTTCTGCTATTTACAGCATGGCAAGCCAGTGCCTAAGGGCATTAGGCCACATTCAACCAGAGCTGCAGCCACTTCACCAGCCTTCCTCAGGGGAGTACCAAGCAAAGACATTTTAGAGGCTGCTACTTGGAGTTCTGTACACACCTTTACAAAGCACTATCATCTGCCACTCTACTCTAAATCCAGGGCAGGCTTTGCCACTGCAGTTCTGCAGGGTGTCACAGCCACTCCTAATGCTGTTTAGCTCCAGCCTCCCATCCATAGCTTTGGGACTCTACCCAAATGTAGTGACTGCAACAGTGAAACACGAAGAACATAGTACAGTTGTGTACACTTAGCATAAGTGTAGATGTTCGAGTGTATTCACTGTTGCAGTCAAGGTTACCCACCCGCCATCCTCCTTTTTCCTGCTGGAACTTATCTTTCCTTCTCTGAATTATATGACCTATGTGGTGTATTTGCCTGTACATGAAGGTAAAGTTTATATTGGTGCATGTATTTTTATATATTTATAAATTCGGTCTACCCTTTTAGGGGGCACCTGACATCTTTGGCAAGAAAAACTGAAGAAAATGGCGTTGGCTGCTTATTTTATGCCCCTGATGACCTGACGTCAGGGAAGGGGCGACAGCAACCAATGCAGGACCCAAGACTTTGGAGTTCAGGCTGACTGAGGGCAACCTGCCAGCAGGATTACCCAAATGTAATGACTGCAACAGTGAATACACTCGAACATCTACATTTATGGTAAGTGTACACAACTGTACTTTGTCTCTACCTTGGATGGGACCGGCGCCTCTGAGCAGGCACCGGCTTCCAAGGAAGTCCTTCTCACTACCGATTCTTGACACAAACTGACGACTTCTTTCGTGGCTACTGTTTATTCGAAAACTACCAGGTTTCTTAGGTCCAGGTTACGAGCCACACCTAAGAAACCAATGACCCAATCTCAGACACCTGCTTCCTTGCCTAAGTCTGAAATGCTTAAAGTATTGGAAGACCTTATCATGCTGATCAGGGGAAGCCAAGCTACCCTTTCCAAAAGAAAAAGAGATCTGTTCCCTGTAGTTTTGTCTGAACAGGAGTCCGATGACTCTGATGCATTTGAGTATGACACCATCCAACCCCTCTTTGCATATGAGAATTCTGATGCAGAGGATTCCATTCATTCAGCCCCCCCCCCTTGAGGATTTTTCCTTTGGGGGAACCCTTCACACCTTAAGGGAGCATTTCCAATGGGAAATTCAGGACTACCCTGAGTCAAAAAAGAGACTCGGGGGAATTCTTAGATCTTCCACAGCACAGACCCCTGGCTATCCCCCCAGTCCTGGATGTTGTAGATGATGTTTTCCTGGAATCCAGCTTGACTCCTGACACCCTCCTTCCTGCACCCACAAAACCAGACAGGTATTATGGAGTCCCTGACGCACAAATTTCTTTTTAAAAATCCTACTGCTGACCCTGAGGTAATTTTTCAAGGGCCTAAAGGAATTAAAGCAACCTTTGCTAAGAATCCCACCCTCTCAGATAGGGATTCCCGAGCACTAGACAGATGGGGTAAAAAAAAGTATACACCTCAGCTACTCTTGCTATCAGAGCACTAAATTTTCAGTTCCATGTGCTAAAATTTCAGCAACATACCCTGGAACTCCTCAAACAAATGAATGTCTTCCTTTCCTGCTTTAGCAGAATCTAAACCGCTACAAGAGTTAATGCATTCTGCAAGTCAAGTAACTAAACACACCTTGCACTGTGGATTTGACACCCTAGAAGCTTCTTGCAGGGCAGCAGTCACCGGTTCTGTCCTTAGAAGGCATGCATGGCTTAAGGAACAGCCATTGCCAGACCTTGTTAAAATTAAATTGTTGGATGCCCCCTTGCACAAAGACAACTTATTTGGCATTAAGGCAGAAGAGGTCTTAAAAAGGATGGAAGAAAAAGCAAAATCTATGCAGACATTTAAAAATTTCTTACAGGTCCAGCCACCCAGGTTCAGCAGGCATTGTCCCTCCAAGCACTAGTCCTTTCCTGCTCCCACCAGGTCAGTTCAGCCCAGACCCCACAGACAGCAGCCACAGAGAATGCAGAGATCTAATCAGTGGACTACCTCCACTTCAAAACCAGGGAGTTCTAAGCCACCCCCTTATGGTAAGAACTCACAATGACTCTCCTCCACCACCCCCTCCCTCTGCCCATCTCCACTTACCCCTAGGAGGAAAACTCTCTTTTCATGCAAACACCTGGGCCACCATTACCAATGACCGCTGGGTTCTCAACATAGTAACCCAGGGATACAAATTTGCAAATTTTCTTTACACACCCTTCCAACACCAAAAGGGTTCCCAGATCTACCTCAAAACCTGTGGGCAGATGTGCAAAAGTAAGTCCTTTCCCTGCTCATCATGAGGGCAGTAGAGCAAGTTCTTGCAGAACAGAAAGACTTTTTCTGGTACCAAGGAAAGAGGACACCTGTTGCCTCATCCTTTGTCTATCCTCTGTCTATCCATTCTAAACACCTTCCTGGTGATCTCAACATTCAAAATGCTCACCCTCCAGTAGCTGCTACCCCTGCTCTGCAAGGATGATTGGCTAGCCACCGTAGACCTAAAGGAGGCCTACCTCCACATTTCTATCAGGGAATCATGCAGGAAATATCTCCGTTTCAGGGCAGGATCTCAGCACTTTCAGTTCTCTGCACTTCCTTTTGGCTTATCTACTGCTCCCAGAGTTTTCACAAAATGTCTGGCTCCGGCCATTGCCTTTTGCAGACAAAGGAATTTCCAGATTTACCCATACTTAGACCTGATTCAGGCCGACAGCCAGGAAGAGCTGCTCAAGCACTTGGCCTTTGTAAAGTCCCTACTAACCTCCCTAGGGTACACAGTCAATGAAAAGAAATCCAAATAGGTACCCACCCAAAGGATTATATTCCTGGGAGCAAGTCTGGGCACAGCATCCCAGATGGCATTCCTTACACCAGAAAAGCAAGCCTTCCTGACAGCCTACTTCTCTCAAGTAGCCACCAGACCCCAACTATCTCTAAGGAAAATCCAGAAAAGCTCTGGGATTCATGGCATCTTGCATTCTACTCCTTCCATTTGCCAGACTGCATATGAGGAAACTTCAGTGGTACTTGAAAAGCCTTTGGTGTCAACACTCTCAAGACCTGGAGACTCTTATACTTGTAATACCTTGCCTCAGAAAAGATTTTCTTTGGTGGGCAACAGCATGCTCCCTCACTACCTTTCTCACCACCCACACCCTCACCACAGATGCATCAGATTATGCCTGGTGTGCGCACCTGGATGACAGATGCATACACGGCCAATGGAGCCCACAGCAAATCCATCTGCACATCATCCAAAAATAGATGATAGCTGTCCAGCACGCCTTGATAACTTTCAAGCCCCTTCTCTCCCCAACACAATTGTGATGTGGTATATCAACAAGTAGGGAGGGACTCAGTCCTATCATCTATGCAGGCTGACCATGACCTTTTGGCACACAGCCTCTGCCATGCAACTCCACCTGTTAGCACAATTCCTACCGTGTTCTCTCAACTATCTGGCAGACCACCTAAGCAGAAATCTTCTGGACCCACACGAGTGGCAGCTCAACAGAAGAACCTTCACCCTAATATCTCAGAAATGGGGCACCCCGAAGGTCGCCCTCTTTGCCTCACACACCACCCATCAGCTCAGCAAGTTCTGCACCAGGTAGCATCACTGCTTGGCTTGGAAACTGGATGCCTTGTCCTTCCCCTAGGTCAGTCTATCGGTCTGTGCTTTTCCTCCACTACCTCTCATCCCCAGGGTATTGCTGAAAATAAATGAGGAAAAACCAAGGACAATTCTAATAGCTCCAGATTGGCCTCACCAGCACTGGTACCCCTTGCTGTGCAGCCTGTGCCCTATGCCACCTTGGCATCTACCTCAGATTCCAAACCTCCTGACCCAGAGGGAAGGGGAATTCATGCATCATCAATTGCAGACACTCAGTTTGACAGCTTGGCTTATTCCATAACCCCCCCCCCATCAATCTGCCAGCCTCAGCAAACTGGTTGTAGAGGTTATACGTGAGACCAGATGCTCTAGCAGTAGGAAGTCTGATGCTGACGAATGGAAAAGGTTCTGCTCCTGGATTCAGGCTAAGGGAGCCAATACAGCACAGCCCTCCCTCCCTCTCATCCTGGATTACTTAGCTGACCTGCTACACAGTGGACTGTCCTTTACCTGTATTAAAATTCATGCCTCTGCTATCTCTGCTCATTTTCCCAATGAACAGCCCCTTTTCTCACACCCTCTGATCAGACAGTTCCTAAGAGGGGCTAGCAACTTGAGGCCACCTAGAAGAGCTCCAACCCAGCTTGGGACCTTAACTTTGTGTTGGAAAAGCCCCCCCCCCCTTCAAACCTGCCTCTTCAGCAGAGCTAAAATTTCTCTCCTGGAAGACAGCTTTCCTTCTGGCCATCACTTCAGCCAGAAGGGTCTCCGAGCTGCAAGCACTCCTGGCTGTGGAACCCTTCATTATCTTCCATGCTGACAGGTTATCCCTCAGGACTAACCTATCCTTCATGCCCAAGGTGGTGTCCAGTGTGACTTTCAATGCCCAAGGTGGTGTTCAGTGTGGCTCTCAACCAATCCATTCATTTGCCCACCTTTTTCCCTAACCCACAGAACAAGGGAGAAAGGATCCTGCACTCTCTAGATGTGCACAGACAGCTCAGATTTTATCTAGGCAGGACTAAAACCTTCAGAAAGTGTGATCAATTGCTAGTTAGCTTTGCTGCAGGGGCAGAGGGCAAAACCATCTCCAAATGGATAACACACTGCATCCATTTCTGCTACAAACAACACAGAAAGCATCCTCCCAAAGGGGTCCGGACTCACTCCACCAGAGCAGCCTCCACCTCTGCAGCTTTCCTGAGAGGAGACCCACCAGGGACATCCTGGAGGCTGCTACCTGGACATCTCTTCACACCTTCAAACATTACCACCTGCCTATCTTCTCCAAATCCAGGGCACGGTTTGCCTCTGCAGTCTTGCAGGGCATCCTAGCCAGCCCCTAGTTTCCTTGATGGCCTCCACCCTTTTTCTCAGCTTTGGGAATCAATCCAAATGTGATGACTGCAACAGTGAAACATGAAAAACATAGTACAGTTGTGTACACTTACCATAAATGTAGATGTTAAAGTGTATTCACTGTTGCAGTCCTGGTTTCCCGCCCTCCATCCCCCTCTTCTTTCTTCTCTTTCCTTACAAGGGACATATTGGTATTTACTGTCCACTGGTGGGGTTCTTCCACCAGAACCTGGCTCCCACTTGGGGGCTACTGACAGGTTAGGGCAAGAAAAACTGATGTAATGGCGTCGGCTGCCTTACTTTATACTACTGACGACCTGGCGTCAGTCCTGAAGCGACAGCAACTGACGCAGAAATACAAAGCCTCTGGTATTCGGGCCAGCCGAGGCTACCTTGGCAGAGGTAACCCAAATGTGATGACTGCAACAGTGAATACACTCGAACATCTACATTTATGGTAAGTGTACACAACTGTACTTTCTGTTGACTACATGTATAAATTGTACTCCTATATAGATTTGTTTTTGGTAATAATTATAATATGTTCTCTACCATTCAAATCTTTCTAATGTAAATTAATGTACATCATTGATTTGTGTATAATTATATATTTTTTCTCAAATATGTATATATTACAGTTTACCTTAACCTTGTAACTCTGTGTGCATTTATAATATGTATATTCTTTGTGTTTATCAGAAATGTTTACCTATGATTTATTTATTATGGTGACTTTATTGCAAATTGTTGTGTACAAAAGTTTCTGGTGCTTTTCTCCCCAGGACTCTGCCGAAAACGGGCTAACACCCAGTTGGACTGTCCCGGTAAACAAAAGTAAAATAAAATGAATAAATAATGACTTCCTCTGCTCTTTTTGATAGGTGCAGTGAATCTTTTTCATCCACTTGAGTTCCACCACTCATGCAGGTGACACCGCAGTTTAAAAGAGCATGACATCAGGCTGTTTCTAAATTACCTGCTGCCTGAAATTTATCCACTGGGTCTCACATATGCCATTCCCATTCAGTATACTTTTTTTCTAAATATCTTGCTGTCGACCTTTTAGTACCATTTTTTTCTATTTCTTTATTTTTTTTTTTGTTTTGCCCTTTTCTGCTGTTTCTGTTCACAGCCCTGTACCATCTGATTTGAACCCTGTACTTATTTGACTCCAGACAAACTTTCCTTATTGATTCTCTGTATTTCAGCTCCCAAACTCCTCTGTCTCTCCTGTCTTTCAGCATTTAGCAATGCCTCTGTTAAACTGCCCCCTCAACCACCATTTGTAACTCCATGCATTCTTCCCTCTCCCATTTACCCTTCTCTAATTCCACCCCAACTAGCCAAAATCTCCATCTCATTATTGGTTTTCCAGAGACCTTTTTGCTTAGTCCTGTCACGGTTTCCCATCACAGTTTCCACTTCACATTTCTGTGATACTTGTAACTGATCTGCTGCTGGTTTCCCTCAATTCCAGCATTGGTCATCAGGCAGCCACCTCTCTTGTTTCATTCTCACAATGATTAAATGCCATTTGTTCACCACACACCACTGCACATTGCCCAGAGGTCTGCTCTTACTAATCTTTATAGCAGTGACCCACATTTGTTACCAAAAGTCATTCTTCAGCCATACCATATTTCCCTTCTACAGTATTCCCAGTTTTACCATTGTCTTCTACCACTTTCCCATAGAGATCTGTAAATGACCCCATTTCTTCTCTATTTTGTCATTACCCTTCCCTCCAGGTCCTGTTTAACCTGCCCCCTTTCCCATCTGATAACTTATTTTTTGCCTTGCAGAAATGCAGAAGCACCACCTTCCCTCTATCACCATCTTCTTTTCCCCAAGTTCCTGAATTTGAATTCTAAAACTCCCATTCTTGATCCTTTTCTTTACAGCCCCCACTTGTTTCTGTTCCTTCTCCCAAACTAAGATCTTCATATCCAAGTCCGAAACCTCCACCCTGTCTGATATCTTTCCCACAAATCTTTTGCTTTGCTTTTTCCCTGTTTGAAACTATCCCCAGTTCTTGAAACTCTTCTCCTTCCCATTTCTCCTTTTTCTATTCCAGAGGATTGACTGTCACGTGGTTCTTAAGTAAGACTGATGACTCTCTAGTTGACCTGTTATTACAAGTTGCTCTTTCTCTGGAGCTTATTGATATTTTTAAAGGTGAAAAATCCTGAGAGAGAGAGTTGCAACGGTACTGGGATCTTGTCACCTTGTGAAGCAGCAAGACAGCCTTCATCTCCAGTTCTGGCAATATAGTCCCTAGTGGGAATATCTTTACACAGAGTAATGACTTTTTTTTAAAAAAAGCTATTTTACTATTGATTTGTAGTGATATTGGCTCTTTAAGAAACCAAGTATCTTTTTAATATCTGAAGTTGGTTGTCAGGAACAACTGTTTTTAGCTTCTGCTGTTTTGGGGTCTGTTTTAGTGATGAAATGTACTGCTTGTGTAAAGTTTGTGGATTTTATTTAAATGTTTAGTGTTGGGAAGTGTTTTATTTGGACAGGAACTACTGTGAGGTATGTTAGTGCTTGTGTTCAGTGTGTGACAATTTACCTGACTTTTGTTTTCTGTCAGCCTGAATTTTGTTAGACAAAGTTTCTGACAGGAATTTAATGTGCTTATTTGTACATTTAGGGGACTATGTATGCAAGTGCAAGTCTGCTACTTGTCAACACTGTTCAACAACTTACCTTTCAATCGACTCATTCCAGTGATACTTACAGCATCTTCTGCATTCTCCTTGGTCACACTATGGATACTTACCTTGCTTCTGCTGGTCCATCTCCCATTGTACTTAGAAGAAAAAAAAATACCCAAGGGCTCTTGCTTACTCCCTGGGTACTGTCAGTGCCACAGCTGATAGCGACTGACTCTGGAGTAGCAAGTAACCATTCCTCAGACCACTCACTCATTTCTCCAGTTTTCTCTGGTGTAGTCCTTTCAGCCACATTGTCTTCTGTTGTTCCAGTATGTGATCTGAGCATGGGAAAACCATGTTTGCTGGGTCAGAGAGATATTGTGGGGGATGCTGTCAGATGTTGCTAGGAAGAGCTCTTTTTTGTTGGGGCAGAAGTACTTTTTCCATGTCAGATATCAACAATACATGTAAAGAAAAAACAAAAGGTTAAACGTTCCTCTGAAGACATGGTATCTCTTTGGAAAGATGATTTTCTTACCTTAGCTAAGAAGTTGTCACAGACAGCTAAGCCTGGTTCTCAAAAATCCTTACCTGACAAAGATGTCAGCAGAAACATTCCTGAGGAAGACACATTAGGGGAGTCTGACATATTCAAGGACATGGTTTCTTCTCCTGTAGAGTCCCTGTCCCATTTTTCTGATTCAGAGGAAACTTGGTCCTCACAACCTCCTGTGGAGGAATTTTCCTTTTATCAGAGTACAGTCAGGATGAAGCAGGTGTTTCTGTGGGAACAAATGCGTGCCACTTCCTGAACTGAGGAGATGTTACGGCATGCTACACACAGATGTCCTTCTATTCCCATGTTGCGGTATTCAATATATGGGTTTACTCCTTTTGCTTCGCGAATGTCTGGCCAGTATACAGAAGTTTTCAGTCACTGTATGGTGCATGGGACGTCTGACGTGGCTCAAGGAACATAGTCCATAAAAATGACGTCTGCATGTACTAGCCCTCAGAACTTCTCAGCCGCTTGTCGACCCCCAGGTGTTCCTGTCTTCACGGCCGTCGGATTCAAGAAATCAGATAAGTGATGGGAAGTTGGGGAAACTTTCAGTCATTTTCTTTAATTTAATGCCTGCTCATGTAATCTGGAAAGGGCAGCTGTTAAGTGCAGCCGTCAGATACCTCACAAGGACGCCCATGATCAGGTTTTCTTTTGTTTGGGACATCTGCACGATTGCAGGGCCCGCTTCATTTGTCAGGTGTTTGTGCCCAAAGCATTGCGCAGCCATCTGCACTCGCTTAACCTGTATTTAAAGAATCAAAGGTTAAAGCAAATAACTTTAGGGATGGAGAGTTCCTCCAACGTACCTACTGAACTGCCAAAAAAGAAAGCCAAGACTATACGGCCTACCACTACAGCTGCGCCTCTTGTGTCCGACCCTCAGCCTGTGGCTGACATCAGCCTGGTAGAGGAATCAGGCTCCACCACCTCAGATATTGCAGGTACCTCCATGGAAGCCACACAATCCCGCATGGGGGGCACGTCGATAGAGGCTTTTCCGACATTGGTTTTTGACGTCAGTGGGGAACTAGCCATTTCAGTAGGTCTGTTGGATCCCTCTAGTTCCTTACAGTCTCCAGGCCTTCCTCCCTTCAGACTCCCACCAGGCCTCTAAAAAAAGAAGGAAAAAAGGAAGCATCTCTACTCCTTCTGAAAGCATACCTGACTGGCAGGCTTTCAGCCAAAGTCTGTTTAATGCCTTCATGGCCTTACCTCGTACATCTGCTGGGACTGCTAACATTCCACCTCCTATTCTCAGTCCAAGGCCTCAAACCATAGACCCAACCATGAGGGAAGAGGAAGATCTCTCCGATTCTTCATCTGAAGAATCCTTTTCATACCCTTCGCAACATTCTTCTCCCTGGGGTATGGTTCCCCAGAGGAATCTGTTGAGCCTGACTCCCCAGCTGAGGATTTGACCTTTGAGAAAAACATTTCCATGATAAAAGTGCATTTTACGTGGCAATCCACTGAAATGACTGAGGTCCAAAAAAGGTATTATGACCTCATTCAGATGGATTCCCCAAGCCCGTCTGCTGTTCCTCCAGTTCTGTCTGCCTTCTCCTCAGCATCCTTAAATCCTGACTCAAAACCACCTGCTCCATGCAGACCTGACAGACTTTGTAAAATCCCTGAGACTGCCATGTGTCTACTTAAGTGTCCACCAGCAGACCCTGCCAACATCTCCATTTTCACAGATAAGGCATCTAAACTTTTACTCACCACCACTGTCCTTCCTGCTGACAAAGACAGCAAAACCATGGAGCATCTGGGTAAGAAAATCTACACTTCTGCCACTCTGTCCTTCAGGTCTACTAATTACCATCTCACTTTCAGTTCCCTGCCTTGTCCTTTGGGCTTTCCACTGCACCCAGGGTTTCCACCATATGTTTGGCTCCAGTCATTGCCTTCTGCAGGATAAAGGGAATCCAGATATTCCCTTATCTGGATGACCTGCTGATAGGCAACAAGGAGACCCTCGTGCAACATATACTCATTGTTGTTTCCCTCCTACAGTCTCTGAGATTCCAGATAAATTACCAAAAATCCCACCTTAACCCGACTCAAGACATTGTCTTCTTGGGATGCAGAATTCGGGCAGACATCATGAAAGTCTACCTTCCCCTCCAAAAGGTGGAAAACTTGACAGAACACTTACTTCTGGTCCTTCAGTCAACAGAATTGACATCAAGGCTGTACCTCAGGCTCCTGGGCTACATGGCAGCCACTGTCCCCATGTTACCATTAGCAAGACTTCATATGAGAAAGTTGCAGTGGTACCTTCGGTCAGTCTGGACCTAACACCTCCCACCCTTTGGAGTACAGGGTTCCCCTCCTACCATGCCTCAAACTAGAAATCCAGTGGCGGTTGACACAAGTGACCCTCAATCCAGGTCTACCCCTCCAACCACCCCTACAGATCATGCACACAGATGCCTCAGACATGGGCTGGGGAGCAACTGTGGGCCATCAAAAAGTGCAGGCCAGAGCCACACAAACAAGAACACATTAATGTTCAAGAGATGAGGGCAATTCCTCCTGGCCCTTCGAGCCTTCCAACCACATCTACAGTAAGATCCACTAAAGATTTGTACAGACAATACCACAGATGTTCTTCGTGTTTCACTGTTGTAGTCATCACATTTGGGTTATCTTTGGATTCCTGCGTCAGATGCTGTCTCTTCTTCCATGACGTCAGGTCATCAGGGGTATAAAACATGCAGCCGACGCCATTACATCAGTCTTTCTTGCCGTGCGGTGCCTGAAGCAGAAGCAGTTCGCAAGTGCCGGTCGGCCTACTCCTGAAATTTTCGTTTTCAAGTTTCAGATCCGAAGTCTTCAAAAAAGATAAGTACCCCATTGGGGATCCTTTTTCTTGCTCCAGCCGATGTCAGTAAAAGTTAACAATTGTCTTACCTGTAGAAAGCAAATACCTCCTAGAGATTTTCATTTGTATGCATCCCCTGTTTAGGCCCAGACCATGACGTCCCTCACTGTTGGTTTTGTGCCTTGTTCAATGCCCGAACTATTCGTCATTGGGCTATCTTAGCAGCAAGTTATTTTCGTACTCTGTCTCAGTACTCCGAAATGGATTCATTAAGCCATCCGACTACTGATCTGAAAAAACGTAAGGATAAAGACAGAGACAGAATGCATAGGTCCAAAACTGCCGACAGTGCTTCTGTTAAGCTAGTTACCAGTCCGCCGATACTCAGTGAGGCGCTTTTGCAGCCCCTGATACCCGCTACTTCAGATTCTCAGGCCTCTACTGAGACCCATTCAGAGTCCAGTATGCCGCAAGATGCTTCTTCGACTATGGAACCTGTGGATGTCTCTACCTTGGATGGGTCCAGAGCCGCTGTGCAGGCACCGGCTTCTGAGGGTGTATTCAGGCCTACAGACTTGCCTTTTAAACTGACGCCATCTTCTTCATCCAAGCCTAAAACTCACACCATGCCTAGAAAACTGACGTCCAAACCACATGCTCAGGCCCATATGCCTAAAAAACAAATGCTTAGAATGGCTTAAGACCTTATTGCCTTAATTAGGGGAAGCCAGCCTTCCCCCTCTAAGAGACTTAGAACTGATTTTCATTCTGATTCTTCTGATCAGGAATCTGATATTCTTTTCCTTCTGATTACCAGGATTTGCCCTTATCTACCTATGAGGATTCTGATGCAGTGGATTCCATTCCCCTCCAGAAGATTTTTCTTTTGGTGAAACCTTGCACACTCTTAGGGAGCATTTCTGCTGGGAAAGCCAGGATTACTCTGACTCCAAAAAGAGGCTTAGGGAATTCTTACTCCTTCCTCAACACAGGCCTTTAGCTATCCCTCCTGTTCTTGACATTGTAGATGATGCTTTCTTGGAGTCTAGCCTTTCTCCAGACACCTTACCCTCCAGCTCCCAGAAAACCTGACGGGTATTACAGAATACCTGACTCTCACAAGTTCCTCTTCAAGAATACTACTGCGGATCCAGAGATAATTTCCCAAGGACCAAAAGGCATTAAGGCTACTGCTGCCAAAAATCCTACCCCTTCTGATAGAGATTCTAGAGCCTTAGACAGATGGGGTAAGAAGGTATACACTTCTGCTACTTTGGCCATTATGACTTTAAATTGCCAGTTTCATATGCTAAAGTATCAGCAGCATATTATGGGACTACTTAAACAGAAAATTATGTTGATTCCTGACTGTGCTGAACACAAAGAATTACAGGATTTAATGCATTCTGCAGAACAAGTTGGTAAACATACTTTGCAATGTGGTTTTGATGCTTTGGAAGCATCTTGCAGGGCTGCTGTCACTGGGGTCTGTACTTAGAAGGCATGCTTGGCTTAAGGAGCAAAACTTGACAGATCATGTTAAAGCTACATTACTGGATGCTCCCTTAAACAAAGACCGCCTTTTTGGCAACAAAGCAGAAGTAGTCCTCAAAAAAGAAGGAGGAAAAAGCTAAATCTATGCAAACTGTTAAAGATTTCCTACAAATACAGCCTCCCAGATTTAGTAGGCATTGGCCTTCAAAGAATTGGTCCTTTCCAGTCTCTTCCAGACCTTCTCAGTCCAAACCCAGGAACAGCAGACCACCTTGGTTACAGTGTTAGGCTGCGCACAGGCCTAAGCAGTGGGGGGCTCCCACTTCCAAAGCAGGGATTAGTAAACCTCCCCCTACGGAAAAATGGCACAATGACTTAACCTTAACCCTTCCAAGCCCTGCTCAACTGCCTGCTCCCTTAGGAGGAAAGCTCACCCTGCATGCAAAACACTGGGAACTCATTACCCAGGACAAATGCGTTTTGAACAGTTTCCCAAGGATATAGATTCCACTTCCACACACTACCAACCCCAAACGGTTGGCCAGACCTACCCCCAAATCAGTGGGTGGAGGCCCAACAGCAGGTTCTCTCTCTTCTAAGTATCAGGGCTATTCAACTTGTCCCAGCAGAACAAAGGGGACTAGGTTTTTATTCAAGACTTTTCCTGGTACCCAGAAAAGACAGCTCCTGGTGTCGTATCCTGGACCTCTCTATTCTAAACACCTTTCTGGTAATCCCAAAATGCAAAATGCTAACACTTCAACAGCTTCTTCCTATGCTAGGCAAAGATGCCTGGCTGGCAATCTTAGACTTAAAGGAAGCTTACCTGCACATTCCAATAAGTGAATCTTGCAGGAAATACCTACGCTTCAGGGCAGGCTCCATGCACTATCAGTTCTCTACACTTCACTTTGGCTTATCTACTGCGCCCAGGGTATTCACAAAGTGTCTAGCTCCAGCTATTGCATTTTGCAGGAAGAGAAATATTCAAATATACCCATACTTGGACAATTGCCTGATTCAGGCAGAAAGCCAGGACTTGCTATTACAGCATCTGGTATTCATAAAGAAACTTCTAACCTCACTGGGGTACATCATAAACGAAAATAAATCTCACCTAGTACCCTGCCAACAGATTGTATTCCTGGGAGCAAGCTTGAACACATCTTCCCAGATGGCTTTCCTTACTCCGGAGAAGCAAGTTTGACAACCTACTTCAAACTATTGGCCACAAAACCCCAGCTATCTGCAAGGAAAATTCTGCAAGCCCTGGGGTTCATGGCCTCTTGCATTCTACTAATTCCATATGCAAGACTGCATATGAGGAAACTTCAGTGGTATCTAAAAAGTCTATGGTGTCAACATTCTCAGGACATGGAATCAATGATTCCTCTTACTCCGTGTATAAAGACAGAGTTCCTTTGGTGGGCAGAGGCCTGCTACCACAACAAGGGGCTCCCTTTCACTCTACTTCTTGCCGCCCAAACCCGAACAACAGACGCATCAGACTACGCATGGGGGGCTCACTTGGCAGGGCAGTGCATTCAGGGCAAATGGAACCCGAGACAGATGCACCTGCATATCAGTCAGAAAAAAATGTTAGCTGTACAGAATTCCCTGACAGCCTTCAAAGACCGCATTCTTCCAGGACAACTATTGGTAAAGACAGACAACACCACAGTTATGTGGTACCTAAACAAGCAGGGGGGAACTCACTTGTTCCCTCTCTGCAGACTAGCCATGGCTCTGTGGAACACAGCCTTGAGCTATCAAGTGCAGCTACAAGCTCAGTTCCTGCCAGGCAAGCTAAATTCACTGGCAGACGACTTAAGCAGAAATCTCATGGACCCACACGAATGGAAACTAGAACCAAAAATATTCAACCTCTTGAGGAACAAATGGGGGACACTAGAGGTTAGACCTGTTTGCCTCCCCTCAGAACTACCAATTGGACAAATTCTGCACAAGGACTCCCCACAGTCAAGCTTGGAAAGTGGATGCCCTGTCCTTTACCTGGGAAAGCCTCTAGGTTTATGCCTTTCCCCCTCTGCCTCTCCTCTTGAAGGTTCTGCTAAAGATCAAACAGGACAAGCCAAGGACAGTACTGATTGCTCCAGACTGGCCACGCCAGCACTGGTACCCCCTCTTGCGCAGTATGACACTGCTGAAACCATGGCATCTGCTTCAGATCCCTTCCCTGCTGTCCCAGCAGGCGGGCCAGATTCTGCACCCTCAGCTTCAAACCCTGAACCTTGCAGCCTGGCTAATTCCTTGAGCTCTCCAATAGCATCCCTCAGTATGCAAGTGCTTGATGTCAATGTCCTTCATGGATGCATCTGCAGTCATAACAAATGGGTTGTCCTGTCGTCAGGCAGCCCTTCGGTCGACCGGATTCCAAAGTCTGGGTCCGGCTTCGGCTGATGTCGCACTCCACCCGACGTCATCTCTGCTGGTCTTCGGGTATAAAGGCATCAGCCGACGCCATTTTCCTCAGTCTTTCTTGCCGCGTGGTGCCCGAAGCAGAAGCTGTTCGCAAGTGCCGGTCGGTCAGATCCAGAGATTACTACTACCGAATACTACTTCGAAGACTTCTAAAAGCTAAGTACCCCAGTGGGGACTCTTTCTTGCCTCAGCCAATGTCAGAAAAAGTCAATAACTGTTTAACTTGTGGGAAACAAATACCTCATAAAGATTTCCACTCTTACTGTTTGCCTCGCTTAGGCCCAGACCACGACGTAGCAACCTGTTCGGCCTGTGCTTCCTTCAACCGACGAACGCTTAGGCGTCGGTCGGAGTTTGCTGAACAGTTTTTCGGCTCAGATTTTGCGTACATTATGCCGTCAGATCCTCCGACTACCCAAATTGTTAAAAAACGCAAAGAAAAGACCGACACTGCGTCCGCGGTTTCGGCCGAAACCACGGTTAAGCAAACATGGAGTGTCTCGGTTTCGCCAAACCGAAAACTGGTCTATCTTCAGCCGAATCCATGACTACTACTGAGGCTCCTGCTACCTTATCTGAATCAGCCTCAGAAATTTTGCCTACAACTGTGGTTCCTACTGATCTATCAGACACCATCCCCTTGGATATCTCTACCCCAGCACGTGGTGCTGCTAGGCCTCCTGCAGCCATGTCTATTAAGGCCTTTGCCAGGGCTAAAGCAGCCAAATCAGCTAAATCAGTGCCTGTTAAACCACCCTCACTCAGGCCCACTTCTAGTTCACAAATGCTTACTCTGGCAGAAGATTTAATATCCTTAATTAGGGGATCCCAATCTCACCCAGACAGGGCCTCTCAGCCCCCAGAAAAGAGACCTAGAGCAGAGCCCCCCGAGCCTGTGTCCTCTGATGATTCTGCGGATGACTCAGACATTACAGACCAGCCAGAGGCTCCTTTTTCCAATTATGAAGATTCAGATGCTGAAGAATCCATTCCAGCTGCCTCTCCACCAGAGGAATTCTCCTTTGGGGAAACCTTACATGCCATGAGAGAACAATTCCAATGGCAGGGACAAGATTTCTCAGATTCAAGAAAAAGGCTTAGAACTTTTCTGCACTTACCACAACATAGACCCTTAGCTATACCTCCTGTCCTATCTGTTGTGGACGATGCATTTAATGATGTCTGCACTGCACCTGATTCTTTACCTCCAGCCCCTGCCAAACCAGATAGATTTTACAGGGTGCCAGACACTCATCACCACCTATACAAGGCCCCACTTGCAGACCCCGAAACTATATCCCAGGGGCCTATGGCAGTAGCCTCGACCTCAGCAAAAAACCCTATTCCTTCTGAAAGGGAATCCAGGTCCTTAGAGAGATGGGGGAAAAAAGTCTACACCTCTGCTACTCTCAGCTAGAGCTTTAAACTGTCAGTTTCACATGATCCAATACCAAGAGTTTATGCTTGATCAGTTAATTAAAAAGCTGTCCTCTGATGAATCTTTAGATAAGAAATATGTATTAGAAATGGTGAATAACATCCAGCAGGTTAGTAACCATTCTTTAAAATGTGGCTATGATGCACTGGAGGCTTCATTTAGATCAGCCATGACTGGCACAGTGATAAGAAGGCATGCATGGTTGAAAGAACAGGTCTTGCCGGATCATGTTAAAGCTAAGCTATTGGATGCTCCTATGGATAAGGCCAGTCTATTTGGGGAACCTGCCCAGCAGGTAATGAAGAAAATGGAAGAGAAGGCAAAATCTGTACAAACAGTTAAAGATTTCCTACAGGTTCAGCAGGAACTGGCCTGCCAAAAATTGGTCCTTTCCTGACTCCACAAGATCCCAAAGGGGCAGGAACAGACGCTCTAGGGGCAGAAATCAATCCAGAGGAGGTGCCTACAGAGGACGACAGTGGCAAGGCAATAACCGAGGCACAGACGCAACCACTGCCACTGCAACAGGACAATCACAGTGACTTGGCTCTGACTTCGCCTACCAGGGAGCAAATAGCAGCACCATTAGGCGGAAAGTTGGCCTTATTCTCGAAAAATTGGCACTATATTACAAAAGACAAGTGGATTTTGCAAACCATAGACCAAGGCTACCGATTCCACTTCCACACTTTACCAGTAAAAAGAGGAATGCCAAACCTGCCCCCAAATCAAAAAATAGAAGCCCAGCACCAGACAGCAGAATTAATAAAGATGAGAGCTGTGGAAAGGGTACCAATAACAGAACAGGGCAAAGGATTCTACTCCAGACTCTTCCTAGTACCAAGAAAAGAAAAAAACTGGAGACCTATTCTCGACCTGTCCATCTTAAACACATACATCATTGTCCCAAAATTCAAAATGCTGACCCTACAGCAACTTCTTCCCATGCTGGGCAAGGAGTGTTGGCTGGTAACTCTAGATCTCAAGGAGGCCTACCTGCACGTCCCCATTCGACCAAATTGCAGAAGATACCTCAGATTTCTTGCAGGATCAGAGCATTATCAATTCTCAGCATTGCCCTTTGGCTTATCTACTGCGCCCAGAGTATTCACAAAATGCCTGGCATCAGTAATCGCTCACTGCAGAGTACAGGGAATCCAAATTTATCCATACCTGGACGACTGCCTGTTACAAGCGGACAACAAAAGCAAGCTGACAACAGATTTACAAAGGGTCATTTACTTGCTACAAGCCCTGGGATACACAGTCAATTATCAAAAGTCAAAACTGATGCCATCCCGGACAAGAACTTTCTTGGGCGCGGAATTGGACACAGTAAAACAGATGGCATTCCTAACTGCAGAAAAACAAAAAGAACTCCCTCTTTACTTTTTGGCATTAACAAAGCAGAACAAACTAACAGCAAGAAAAGTTCTGCAGGCCTTGGGCTTCATGGCATCATGCATAATCTTGGTCCCACATGCCAGACTGCATATGAGAAAGTTACAGTGGTACCTAAAGAATCTATGGTCTCAACACAGGCACAGCTTAGAAACAGAAATACCACTAATCCCATGCTTAAAACAGGAGTTCCTATGGTGGGCTCGGGCATGCCAGTCAAACCCAGGCTTACCCTTCCACAACTTTCGAGCAACCCAAACCATCACAACGGATGCCTCAGACCTAGGATGGGGGGCACACATGCTGGACAAATGCGTACAAGGACTGTGGACTCAGGACCAGCTACACCTGCACATAAACCAAAAAGAAATGCTGGCAGTAAAACTGGCAATCCTAAAATTCAGACCATTCCTCAAAGAAGGCCATTTGATGATAAGGACAGACAACACCACAGTCATGTGGTACATCAACAAACAGGGAGGCACTCATTCTTACCCCCTATGCAGAATGACTTTGGACCTTTGGAATCTGGCTCTCAGCTACAACATTCAGTTACAGGCCATCACAAAGAAATGGGGAATGCCACAAATAGATCTATTCGCTTCCCCACAAAATCACCAGCTCAAAAAATTCTGCACAAGGACATTCCACCCACTTGCATGGAAGGTGGACTCTCTATCCTTCAGCTGGAAAGGCCTGACAGCATATGCATTCCCACCTCTTCCCTTGATGCACAAGGTTCTACTGAAAATCAAAGAGGAACGTCCAAGGATAATTCTGATAGCTCCGAACTGGCCAAGACAACACTGGTACCCATTGCTGAGGAGCATGTCTCGGGAGAAAATGTGGTCAATACCCTGATGCCTCTGATGTTAACTCAGAACAACTACAACATCATACATCCAAACCTAAAAACCTTGCAACTGACTGCCTGGAACATCACATAGTAGTAACTAACCCAGACCTTTCACAAAGGGTTAAAGACATTATCCTTGAAGCCCGCAGACCTTCAACAAGAAGGAACTATGCAGGAAAATGGAAAAGGTTCGTCATTTGGAGTACTGAAAGAGGAAAAGATGTGTCGAACATAGATATTGCTAACATTCTGGAGTACTTGGCAGAGCTTCTACATACAGGCCTGTCCTATTCCTCCATCAAGATACATGCATCAGCTATTTCAGCAGAATACAGCTTTGATCCTCCTGTCTTTTCACATCCTCTACTCAGGCAGTTTCTCAGAGGGATCAAGAATGTAAAACCTCCTAGGAAACCACCATTACCAGCATGGGACTTGAATTTTGTACTAGAAAAGTTGACACTCCTCCGTTGAACCAGCAGCAACAGCAGATCTACAACACCTGTTATGGAAAACTGCTTTCCTGCAGGCTATTACTTCAGCAAGGAGGGTTTCGAACTACAGGCCTTAATGGCAGTGCAACCCTTCCTAATCTTCCATCAAGATAGGGTGTCCATGAGAACTAATCCTACATTTATGCCTAAGGTGGTATCCAGAGTGTCTTTAAACCAGGCAATCCACCTACCTACCTTCTTTCCCAATCCACAAAACAGAGGTGAAAGAATAATGCATACCTTGGATGTACACAGACAGTTACGCTACTACCTGGACAGAACCAAAGGTAACAGAAAAACTGACCAGCTCTTTGTAGCCTATGCAACAGGAAGGGAAGGAAAAGCAATTTCCAAACAGACAATCTCCAAATGGATAGGAAATTGCATAAGATTCTGTTACTCCTACCATGGAAAACTAATTCCACAGAACATAAGACCTCATTCTACAAGGGCTACAGCCACTACCACAGCTTTCTTAAGAGGAGTGGCAACCAAGGACATTATTGAGGCGGCTACTTGGACCTCCGTGCATACATTTGCCAAGCATTATAATTTACCTCTATATTCTAGATCCCGAGCAGGGTTTGCCACTGCTGTACTGCAAGGGATCCTGACTACACCATAATTATTATTCCTCCTCCCCTAGTTTGGCTATGGTATTCTACCCATTTGTTATGACTGCAGATGCATCCATGAAGGACATAGTACAGTTTTGTACCTACCATGAATGTAGATGTCCGAACTGGATAGCATCTGCAGTCAGGATTACCCTCCCTCCTTCCCCTCTGCGGTACTCCTAGGGTATTTACCCTCCTAATAGCTAGCTGGGGAGAGTCTCTTATGGTGTATTTGTTTGTATATATGTACATACATGTTTATTTTTGTGTTTGCCTTCTACTATTTTGGAAACATTGGCATTTATCCAAAATTTAGCTTTCCAAGAGGGCAATTGGCATCTGGGGCAAGAAACACTGAGGAAAATGGCGTCGGCTGATGCCTTTATACCCGAAGACCAGCAGAGATGACGTCGGGTGGAGTGCGACATCAGCCGAAGCCGGACCCAGACTTTGGAATCCGGCCGACCGAAGGGCTGCCTGACGACAGGACAACCCATTTGTTATGACTGCAGATGCTATCCAGTTCGGACATCTACATTTATGGTAGGTACAAAACTGTACTTTCTGAAGGCAAGGAGGCCTAGTACTAGAAAATCCTATGCTGAAAAGTGGAAAAGATACTGTTCCTGGAGCCAGACTCAGGGGATGGGCACAACGGTGCCCAGCTTACCGCATATTCTTCAGTACTTAACAGAAATGCTCCACAAAGGCATATCCTTCCCGTCAATTAAAATTCATGCCTCTGCCATTTCTGCACATTATAATACTGAGCCACCCCTCTTCCTTCACCCCCTGCTAAAACAATTCTGTAGAGGGGCCAAAAATTTAAGACCCCTGGAGAGCCCCCACTCCAGCCTAGGACCCTAACTTTGTAGTGGAAAAGCTCACTCTTTCCCCCTTTGAGCCAGCTGCAGCAGCAGAGTTGACATTCCTTTCTTGGAAAACAGCCTTCCTTCTAGCCATCACTTCAGCAAGAAGAGTGTCTGAATTACAGGCCCTCATGGCAGTGGAAACCTTCATTATCTTCCATGCAGACAGAGTTTCCCTCAGGACCAATCTTTCCTTTATGTCCAAGATGGTGTCTAGTGTGGCCCTAAATCAGTCCATTCATTTGCCTACTTTTTTCCCTAAAAAACAAAGGAGAATGAATACTGCACTCTCTGGATGTGCACAGCCAACTTAGATTTTATTTGGACAGGACTAAGCCTCTTAGAAAATCTGAACAGCTGCTAGTTGGCTTTGCTGCAGGGGCAGAGGGGAAGGCCATCTCAAAACAAACCATTTCCAAATGGATAGCCCATTGCATTCATTTCTGCTAAAAGCACCATGGAAAACCTACCCCACAGAGGATAAGATCACATTCCACCAGGGCTGCCTCTACTCACTGCAGCCTTTCTCAGAGGAGTCCCTGCCAGAGACATCCTAGAAGCTGCTACCTGGAGCTCTGTACATACCTTCAGGAAAAACTGATGTAATGGCATCGGCTGCATGTTTTATACCCCTGACTACCTGACGTCATGGAAGAAGAGACAGCATCCGACGCAGGAATCCGAAGACTCTGGTATTCAGGCCTGCTGAGGGCTACCTGCGGGCAGATAACTCAAATGTGATGACTGCAACAGTGAATACACTCGAACATCTACATTTATGGTAAGTGTACACAACTGTACTTTGTGTGGTATCTCAGCAAACAGGAAGGACCAAATCTTTCTTACTTCGCAGACTAGCTCTCCTAGTATGGGATTTTTCCACCTCACAGGGAGTGACCCTGTAGGCAGTCGACATTTCCTCTCTACAGAACTGCCAGACAGACTATCTCAGCAGATCCATCACAAACAACCATGAATGGATGCTTCACAGGGATATCTTACTGGTTCTGGTCCACCGGTGGGTACACTTCAAATAGACCTGATGTTCTTCATGTTTCACTGTTGCAGTCATTACATTTGGGTAATCTGCTGGCAGGTTGCCCTGATTAACAAAGTCTTGGGTCCTGCGTCGGTTGCTGTCCCTTCTTCCATGACATCAGGTCGTCAGGGGTATAAAACATGCAGCTGATGCCATTTTCATCCGTCTTTCTTGCCGAGCAGTGCCAGAAGCAGTTAGCAAGTGCTGGTCGGCCGACTCCTGAAATTTTTATTTTCGAGTTTCAGAACTGAAGTCTTCAACCTAAAGCTAAGTACCCCGTTGGGGAAACTTTTTCTTGCTCCTTACCAATGTCAGTAAAAGTTAATAATTGTATTACTTGTGGGAAGCAAATACCTCATAAGGATTTTCATTTGTACTGTATTCCTTGCCTAGGCCCTGACCACAACGTGCCTTGCTGCCGGGTTTGTGCTAAATTTAACCAACGCACTGTTGAGCGTCAGTATATTTTTGCATCTAAATATTTTGGCTCGAGATTTAACTATCCAGAAATGTCGTTGGTTAGCAATCCGACTACCGGAATACACAAAAAACGCAAGGAAAAAGACAGAGACAGACCGTCGAGGTCCAAAACCGACGACAAAGCTTCTCCTAAGCCAGTCGCCGGTACTCAGTGAGGCGCTCTCGCAGCCCCTGATACCCGCTACTTTTGATTCGCAGGCCTCTACTGAGACCCATTCGGAGTCTGGTATGCCGCGAGACGCTTTAAGTATTGAACCTGTGGATGTCTCTACCTTAGATGGGTCTGGAGCCGCTGAGCAGGCACCGGCTTCTGAGCGTGTTTTCAGGGCTAAAGATTTGTATATTAAACCAACGCCATCTTCAAAACCTAGGCCAAAACCAACTTCTATGTCTAAAAAAACGATGCTTGGGCCATGTGCATAGGCCCTTATGACTAAAAAACAAATGATCAAAATGGCTGAGGATTTAATTACCTTGATCAGGGGTTCTAAGCCCCCTCCTGCTAAGAGGCCTAGGCAAGGCACTGATTATGAATCTTCAGATCAGGTTTCCATTTCTTCTGATTCCTCTTCTGATCAGGAATTTTCTCTTCCACCTTATGAGGACTCTGACACAATAGAATCCATCCCTTCTGCTTCTCCTCCTGAGGATTTTTCTTTTGGAGAAACTTTGCTTACCTTAAGGGAACATTTTCACTGGGAGAGTCAGGATTTTTCAGAATCTAAAAAGAGGCTTAGGGATTTTCTTCTTCCTCAGCATAGGCCTTTGGCTATACATCCTGTTTTAGACATTGTTGATGATGTTTTCTCAGAATCCAGCATGGCTCCTGATTCCCTGCCTCCGACTCCTAGTAAGCCAGACAGATATTACAGGGTTCCTGACTCCCACAAATTCCTTTTTAAAAACCCTACTGCTGACCCTGAAACCATTTCTCAGGGTCGCAAGGGTGTTAAGGCTTCTACTGCTAAAACTCCTACCCCTTCTGATAGAGATTCCAGGGCACTGGTAGATGGGGTAAGAAGGTTTACACGTCTGCAACCTTGGCAATCAAGGCTTTAAACTTCCAGTTTCATATGCTTAAATATCAACAGCATGTTATGGGCTTACTGAAACAGAAAATGATGTTGATTTCTGATCGTGTGGAAAATAGAGATACAGGATTTATTGCATTAAGCAGAACAGGTTGGAAAGCATACTTTGCAATGTGGTTTTGATTCCTTGGAGGCCTCTTGTAGGGCCGCCATTACTGGATCTGTGATTAGAAGGCATGCCTGGCTCAAGGAGCAAAATCTGCCTGATCATGTTAAAGCTAAATTGTTGGATGCCCCTTTGCAGCATGTTTGGTAATAAGGCAGAAGAGGTTTTGAAGAAAATGGAAGACAAAGCTAAATCTATGCAAACTGTAAAAGATTTCTTGCAAGTGCAGCCACCCAGGTTCAGTAGGCACTGGCCTAGTAAAAATTGGTTCCTTCCTGTGTCCAACAGAGCCTCTCGGGGCAAGCCCATGCGCTCAAAAGGCTCCAGATGTCAATCACAGAGTTCTTACAGGTTGAAGCAATGGGGTGCCTCCATCTCCAAATCAAACAAAGCACAACCCTACAGTAAGCAGTCTCAATGACTTTCCTCTACCATCTCCAAGCACTTATCTTTTGGCAGCCCCCTTGGAGGGGGAAACTAGCACTTCATGCTCAAAATTGGCAGTTAATTATCCAGGACAAGTAGGTATTAAACATAGTATCCCAGGGGTAGAGATTTCATTTCCATACTTTGTCAACACCAAACGGATGGCCGGATCTGCCACAAAACCAGTGGGCAGAGACCCAGAAACAAGTCATGTCCCTCATGTATATGGGGGCTATTCAACCAGTATCAGAAAAGGAAAAAGGACAATGTTTTTATTCAAGACTTTTTCTGGTACCCAGAAAAGACAATTCATGGCATCCAATACTGGACTTATCGACTCTGAACATGTTCCTGGACATTCCAAAACTCAAAATGCTGACTTTACAACAGCTACTGCCGATGCTAGGCAAGAATGCTTGGTTAGTAACTCTAGACTTAAAAGAGGCATACCTGCATATCCCAATAAGGATTATGCATTACCAATTCTCTGCACTGCCCTTTGGCTTATCTACTGCGCCTAGGGTCTTTACAAAGTGCCTGACACCAGTAATTGTATTCTGCAGACAAAGAAACATTCAAATTTATCCTTATCTGGACGATTGTCTCATTCAAGCAGAAGACAAGGACACTCTTCTTCAACATCTGGCATTTGTAAAAAGGCTTCTAGCATGCCTAGGGTACACCATAAACGAAAAGAAATCATAACTGGTACCCTCTCAAATAATTACATTCCTGGGTGCAAGCTTGAATACAACTGCCCAGATGGCTTACCTCACACCAGACAAACAAAGGCAACTGACAACATACTTCAAACAAATGGCAACAAAAACCCAGTTATCTGCAAGACAAATTCTGCAGGCTTTGAGGTTCATGGCATCCTGCATCCTACTAATTCCTTATGCGAGACTGCATATGAGGAAACTTCAATGGTACCTAAAAAGTTTATGGAGTCAACTTTGTCACAGCCTGGAAACAATGATTCCTCTCATTCCCTGCCTACAACAGGAGTTTCTTTGGTGGGCAGACACATGTCACCAAAACAAGGGACTGTCATTCACTCTACCCCCTGCCACCCAAACCCTAACTACAGATGCATCAGACTATGCTTGGGGGGCCCACCTGGCAGGGAGATGCATTCAGGGTAAATGGTGCCCAAACCAAATGCATCTGCATATAAACCAGAAAGAAATGCTAGCTGTTCAGAATGCTCTGACAGCGTTCAAGGACTTACTTCATCCAGGACAACTACTGATAAAGACGGACAACACCACAGTTATGTGGTACATAAACAAGCAGGGGGGTACACATTCCTACCCCCTTTGCAGACTACCCATGGCCTTGTGGAACACGGCCTTGACTTACCAAATACATCTTCAAGCTCAGTTCCTGCCAGGAAAGCAAAATACTCTGGCAGACGACCTAAGCAGAAATCTTATGGACCCGCACGAATGGAAACTAGATACACAAATCTTCAGCATGTTGGCACAGAAATGGGGGAGCCCAGACATAGATCTATTTGCATCTCCCCAAAATTATCAATTGGACAAATTCTGCACAAGAACTCATCACAAAAAAGCATGGAAAGTGGATGTTCTATCCTTTAGCTGGAAAATCCTGTCAGTCTATGCTTTTCCCCCTCTGCCTGTACTCTCCAAGGTCTTACTAAAAGTCAGACAGGAAAAACAAAAAATGATCCAAATTGCTCCGGACTGGCCTCGCCAGCACTGGTACCCGCTTCTAAGGAATGTGTCACACCTTCCTCCATGGTACTTGCCTCAGATACCTCATCTACTGTCTCAGCAGAACTCTCAAATTCTGCACACTCAACTCCAAACTCTGAATCTTGCAGCATGGCTAATCAACTAATTATTCAAACCACACCTCTCAGTAAATCTGTGATGGATGTCATTTTGTGAGCCAGAAGGCCTAGTACTAGAAAATCTTATGCTGATAAATGGAAGAGATGCTGTGCTTGGAACCAAGCACAAGGAATAGACACAGCAAAGCCCAATATTCCTCAGATTTTACAATACTTAACTGAGATGCTTGACAAGGGCCTATCTTTATCTTCAATAAAAATACATGCCTCTGCCATCTCGGCTCATTACAACACAGAGCCTCCCCTCCTTTCTCATCCACTGCTTAAACAGTATCTTAGAGGGGCCAAAAATTTAAGGCCTCCCGGGAGAGCACCAACTCCTGCATGGGACCTCAATTTTGTACTGGAAAAACTCACCCTGCCTCCTTTTGAACCAGCAGCTACTGCGGATATAAAATTTCTATCTTGGAAAACAGCTTTTCTTTTGGCAGTCACTTCAGCAAGAAGGGTTTCAGAACTACAGGCTCTCATGGCAGTGGAGCCTTTCATTATATTTTACCCAGAGTAGCCCTCAGGACCAATCCTTCTTTTATGCCTAAGGTGGTATCCAGTGTGGCCCTTAACCAGACCATTCACCTGCCAACATTTTACCCAAATCCGCAGAATAAGGGGGAGCGGATTCTGCATTCATTGAACGTACACAGATCACTAAAATTCTACTTAAACATGACCAAATCTCTAAGAAAGTCTGAGCAACTACTGGTAGCATTTGCTGCAGGATCGGAGGGGAAGGCTACATCAAAGCAGACTATTTCCAAATGGATAAGCCACTGCATTCGTTTCTGCTATTTGCACCATGGTAAACCTGTGCCCAGGGAGATCAGATCACATTCCACCAGGGCTGCCTCTACTTCAGCAGCTTTTCTCAAAGGGGTCCCAACAAAGACATTCTAGAAGCTGCTACTTGGGGCTCTGTTCATACCTTCACAAAGCATTATCATTTACCTCTCTTCTCCAAATCCAGGGCAGGCTTTGCTACTGCAGTCCTGCAGGGCCTTATAGCTGCTCCTAATGCTGTTTAGTTCCATCTTCCCATCCGTAGCTTTGGGATTCTACCCAAATGTAATGACTGCAGCAGTGAAACATGAAGAACATAGTACAGTTGTGTACACTTACCATAAATGTAGATGTTCGAGTGTATTCACTGTTGCAGTCCAGGTTACCCACCTGCCATCCCCCATTCTATACCTTTTCTTTCCTTCACTATACTCAAAAACCTTTGTGGTGTATTTGCTTTTAGTTGAAGGTAAAGTTTATGTTTCTAAAAGTGCATTTATATATTTACAGTTTATTTATGTATATATATTTACTCCCCATTTGGGGGGCACCTGACATCTGGGGCAAGAAAAACTAAATAAAATGGCGGCTGCATGTTTTATACCCCTGATGACCTGACATCATGGAAGAGGAGACAGCAGCCGATGCAGGACCCAAAACTTTGTTATTCAGGCCGACTGAGGGCAACCTGCCAGCAGATTACCCAAATGTAATGACTGCAACAGTGAATACACTCGAACATCTACATTTATGGTAAGTGTACACAACTGTACTTTACCGTCTCTCAGCAAACCTGTGATGGATGCCATTTTGGCGGCTAGAAGGCATAGTACTAGAAAATCATATGCTGATAAATGGAAAAGATTCTGTGCCTGGAACCAGGCACAAGGAATAAGCACAGCAATGCCCAATATTCCTCAGATTCTGCAATATTTAACTGAGGTGCTTCATAAGGGCCTATCCTTCTCTTCCATAAAAATCCATGCCACTGCCATTTCAGCTCATTACAACACAGCGCCTCCTCTCTTTTCTCATCCCCTGCTAAAACAGTATCTCAAAGGGGCCGAAACTTTAAGACCTCCCAGGAGAGCACGAACCCCGGCATAGGATTTCAATTTTGTGTTGGAAAAACTCACCCTACCTCCTTTTGAGCCAGCTGCTACTGCAGACATAAAATTTCTCTCTTGGAAGACAGCTTTTCTTTTAGCAGTCACTTCTGCTAGAAGGATTTCAGAACTACAGGCTCTCATGGCAGTGGAGCCTTTCATTATTTTCTACCCGGACAGGGTGTCGCTCAGGACCAATCCATCCTTCATGCCTAAAGTGGTATCTAGTGTGGCTCTTAATCAGACCATTCATCTGCCAACTTTTTTCCCAAATCCACAGAACAAGGGTGAGCAGATTCTGCATTCATTGGATGTACACAGACAACTAAGATTCTACTTAAAGAAAATCTGAGCCACTACTGGTGGCATTTGCTGCAGGGCCAGAGGGAAAGGCTATTTCAAAGCAGACTATTTCAGAATAGATAAGCCATTGCATTCGTTTCTGCTACATGCATCATGGTAAACCTGTCCCCAAGGGGATCAGATCCCATTCCACCAGGGCTGCATCTACTCCTGCAGCCTTTCTCAGAGGGGTTCCTACCAGAGACATTCTAGAAGCTGCTACCTGGAGCTCAGTTCATACGTTCACCAAATATTACCATTTACCTCTCCTCTAAATCCAGAGCAGGCTTTGTCACTGTTGTCCTGCAGGGCCTCTGCTCCTAATGCTGTATAATTCCATCCTCCCAACCATAGCTTTGAGATTCTACCCAAATGTAATGACTGCAACAGTGAAACACGAAGAACATAGTGCAGTTGTGTACACTTACCATAAATGTAGATGTTCGAGTGTATTCACTGTTGCAGTCCTGGTTACCCACCTGTCAGTCCCCTACTTTTCTCTTTTTATACCTCTTCTTTCTTTTACTATGCTCAAAAGCCTTTTTGTTGTATTTGCTTTTATTTGGAGGTATAGTTTTTGTGTTTTAAATTACATGCATATATTAATTTTTATAGATATATATATATATATATATATATATATATATATATATATATAAATATATATATATATATATATATATATCTATACACATATATATATCTATATATATATCTATATATATATCTATATATATATATATATATATATATATGTATATATATATATGTATATATATATATATGTATATATATATATGTATATATATATATATTGCTCCCCATTTGGGGGGGGGGGCACCTGACATCTGGGGCAAGAAAAACTGATGAAAATGGCGTCGGCTGCATGTTTTATACCCCTGACAACCTGACGTCATGGAAGAAGGGACAGCAGCCGACGCAGGACCCAAGACTTTGTTAATCAGGCCGACTGAGGGCAACCTGCCAGCAGATTACCCAAATGTAATGACTGCAACAGTAAATACACTCGAACATCTACATTTATGGTAAGTGTACACAACTGTACTTTTTCCTCCTCCATCCACAGGCAACTTCCTGGATTCTGCACCAGGATACCACATCCTCAGGCACTGGCAGCAGATGCCCTTCTCACACTCTTGGAAGGGGAACTCTGTCTCTGCACCCACCCACCCCCCTTCCCACTCGTCCAGAAGGTCCTGCTGAAAATCCAGCAGGACAGACCAAAAATCTTGTTGGTGACTCTCTACTGGCCAAGACAGCATTGGTTCCCCTTACTCCTACAACTATCCAGGTGCAATCACAACAAGTTAATCCTCAGAGTGGACCTTCTCACACAGTGCAAGGGATCCCCAAAACACCCACAGTGACAGTTACTGCACCTCATCCTGTGGTTGATAGGATTCTGATTCCCTTCAGACACCTTGACAATGAGGATGTACTCAGTCTTGCAGGAGGCCAGGAATCCAAATACAAGAAACTCTTCCCTTTCATAGTGGAAGAAATTTACTATATGGTGTTACAAAAGATAGTTGGACCTGCTTGCAAGCAAGACTCCCCTTGTTCTGTCTTACCTGTGTGAGTTACTGCAGATAGGACTGTCCTATTCCTCCATTAGAGCCCACTTGTTTGCTATTTTTGCATGCCTTCCTCTGGACCCCCCAAAAGGGTTCTTCACCTGAGGCCCCCCAGGAAACCATCTCCACCCCAATGGGACCTTAACTATGTTTTGGAAAAGTTCATGCTTCTTCCATTTCAGCTAGCAGACAAAGCTTCCCTAAAATATACTGTACATAGAAAACAGTACTACTTGTGGCCTTGACTTCAGCCAGAAAACAATCAGAGCTGCAAGCCCTCATGACCATTCCACCTTTCCTAGTTTTTCACAATGACAGGGTTACCCTTAGCAATAACCCCTCATTCATGCCCAAGGTGGTGAATGAACTGTCCCTGAATCAAGCCATCCACCTACCTACTTTCTTCCTTAACCCATAGGGGGACAGTGAGAGAGTATTTCACTCCCTGGATGTTCACAGACCACTCAGGTTTTATCTGCATAAAACCAAGCCCATCAGACATGCTGATCAACTCTGTCTCCTTCCACCCCAGAGCCCTAGGGAAAGCAGTAACCAAACAAACCGTCTCTACGTGGATTTCCAAAGCCATCACCTTCTGCCAGAAATACCATGGAAAATCCCTGCAAGGTACCATTAATGCACACTCCACCAGGACTGTGGCGTCCTCAGGAGCTTTCTTCAGGGGTCTGGATACCTCTATCATTCTTGAAGCAGCCACTTGGTCATCAGTGCACACCTCCACCAAACATTACAAGTTAGACCACATTTCCAGCACCAGAGCAGGTTTTGCCAGAGCTGTCCTACACAGATTCCTGGAGACTGCCTCTAGACCACCACCCCCTCCTTCACAGTGAGCTGTGGCACTCACCTATATGTTGAATACTGCAACATGGGAATAGAAGGACATAGAAAAGGTGTGTAAAATCTTACCTTAACCATAGATGTCCTTCTCTTCCATGTTGCAGTATTCCTTTTCACCCTCCTTCCCTTCTGTTAGGTTGCATTTCCCTTTCTGGGTGACACAGGACTGGCATTGCCCTTACTGGGACTGGTTCCCACTGGGGCTTACAGTTCTGAGGGCTGGTGCGTGCAGATGTCACTTTTATGGCCCATGCTCCTTGAGACATGTTTCTCAAATTGACAAGCATTTATTTTCCTATCTCAGCTGGAAACTTGCTTTTGGTGTCCTCCAGTCCTTCACTTGTGATCAAGGAAGAAAAGTGTGATGGGCCACTACTGTGGGCCAGCAATCAAGGAGACCCGATCCTCACCACTGACTTTGGTGAGGGACTGTCACTACGAGCAAAGATGGATTCACACAGTATTTTCAGATGCAGTTGCCAGCACCAAGCACAGTTTCCCTTAAGAGCACATAGGGAGCACACTCCAGACCTGGGGCAGGACTCTCTCTCTCCAGGCCCACAAAAAGCTCCACACTGACCACTTTGGAGCTCTGTGTCCCTGTTTCCAGTAGCTGAGACCTGCACTTGGATATTGAGTTACACACACAGACACATAACACACGTACACGTACACACATACACATACACATACACACACATTAACTAGCTGTGCCCCTTTCTGCCCAGACTCTGAGCTAATTGTGCTGCCACCAGTCAGCTACCTTAAAGCTTTTACAAAGGGTACCCAGTTGTACTGTGTAAAATTAATACTAATGTAAATGATAGGGTGTGACCAAAGCAGTAAGGCTTTCAGGAGTGGCCACAATGTCACTAAAACAAGCATAAATGCTTTCAGAATGTTAAAAGTATTGTCTAATCTACCAGCCACAATGAAGGGTATTGAGAAATTTAATGCTGAATAGTAAAACAGAAAACAGGAGAATACTGAATGCAATAAACAGAGTTTCAACCACAGCAGTATAAGAAGTAATACAGTTGGATAGTTTCTCACAGACACAGGAATCAATACTAAACTGTTCTTGCTATATATCCCTGGCTGACTAAAAAAAAAATTACTGTTCCCTGACTACTTAACTAACGGAAGACAAGCTGATATGTGCTGAGTGTCTCACCACAGCAAAAGCCAGATGAGGTCTCTCTCTGTCTTTGTGGATATGTGAGATGTATATCCTCTCAGAAATCTTTTCTGTCAGATTCCATAGTGCTGCTGCAAGTGTTTCAAAGAAACTAGATGCTGGTTAGAGGATGACGTCACCTCTGGTCACCTGACTCTGGTACCATATACACACACAGAGCTTTGCTAAGATCTCTGGAAGCATCTGAAAGCTGTAACATAATTTCAAACTTTCCACCCTTCCAGGGTTTTCTGATAAACATACACATTTGATCAGGTACAACAGTACAACCTAATACACATGCATATATTCTCCGTCCAGCAGAACCTACTATTGATGCATTTTAAAGCAAGTAACTTTTGTAAGTATATTTGTAACTCAAGCATCTGTACAAATCAGTGTGATAGTCAAATAACATTCTTTACAAAACTCTAGCTAGCTATGCTGCCATATTTACACCTGTACTGCTCAGGGACGGCTCGTGCCATCAAACTGCAGCCCTCACGGGAAAAAGATGTAAGTGTAGACATTTGACATGAATAAAAAAAAAATGTATTAATATTTTGTTTGTGTTATTCAGTGTAACACTATAATGATGTGCTTCTGAGCGAGTCCTGGAACTTGAACTGCGCATGCTTGTCGAGTTGTTCTTTTTTTTAATTTTTTTTTTTTTTTTTTTAGAACGTATATATCTGACTGCTGTAAAGGCAGTCCAGATTAAAGAGAAGGCATCAGTGTGATGCCCAGAAGTCTATGCGGTTTAAACGCACAGTAAATTAGAAGGGGGTTTGGACTGCCACGTTCCCAGGAACGTGCGTGATGTGGACGGCTGGATTGCTACTGATTGGTTCTCCTTCTTTCTCAAAAAAGAGAGCAAGAAACAATCAGTAGCACTAGCACTTTACTGTACTTGTCTTGTCTTGTGAGAGGATTGATAATGGATACCAGCCACGAAGAAAGAGTCAGAAGAAAGAACATTTTTTAAGGTAATGTCTGCATTTTGAAAATGCATACTTTAAAGCTAACTACAGGAAAATTTTTTATTTATTTTTTTTTTATTTAACATTTGTTGACCGGGAAAGTCCGACTAGGTTCCACAGATCCTGTTTTCAGCGGAGGCCCGGGGAGAAATGCTCCAGAAGCATGTCTTTAGAATGTGGGAGTACCGGAGGAAACCCACACGAACGCAGGGAGAACATACAAACTCCACACAGAAGGCACCCCAGCCGAGAATCGAACTGGAGAACCTCTTGCTGTGAGGCGACAGCATTAACCGCTGCACCACTGTGCCGCCCAAAAAAAATAATTTTTTGCTTCTTGTAAGTAACTAGGGGGTGGCTGCGGGATTTCGGGCTGATGGACGTTTTTATGCTTGGTGTTTTAAACCTTGTTAATATGCCCATACGGATCGCCATAAATTATACTGAAATTTTATTGTAATGTAATATATGTGTGAATATTTACATTGAATTTTACTGTAAGTATATAAAAGAATAAGTGTAGCAATTCAATAGTTTGCATTAGACAGTACAGTAATATAGGATACAGAATTTGAAATGATAAATGTATGCCATTTTTGTACTCGGGAATTTAGACATGCATATATTATATCCAAACAATTGCATAAGGCTTCAGATATGCATTCAGTGGATTATAGGAACAGAAGTTTTAGACTACATTTTGATATTTTTGATCTGAATGGAGGAAGAGTGGATTTAGTGGTGTGGTTTTGTACAAAGGATGGACCATTTAGTTACTAGGCATGCTTTTACTGAATTTTTAAAAACTGTATGAGACTGAATTCCAAAGTTTAGCAATGTATGCAGTGTGTAGGCAGTCCCTATTATGATTTTTAGATTTTTGCATGAAAAATATTTTTTGCTTAATGATCTTAGTTTTTTAGATGGTGTGTACCAGTTGAAATAACCAGTTAGAGTCTCAACATTTTTCTGGGCTGCAGAGGATGTTGTGGAAAATTTTAAGGTGAGAGACTGCAATTAAAACTGGATTTTATTTTTCTTAAAGAGATGCCACAGTTTTAAATACTGGTGTTGTGTTAAATCAGTGTGTACGGGGAAAGAAGGGAGGAGTGCACATTGCTGCTTTGTCTGCAGAATTTCTTGTTCTCCCTGAGTCCATGTGGGCGTTTCGCTGTTGGCTGCTCTGCTTTCCTTCAAATTGCCCGTAGGTTTGGGAACAACAGTGAGTGTTTGTGAGGTCATGTGCATATAGCAGATGACTGGTGTCTTGTCCAGGACTAGTTCCATTGCTATATTTATTTTTTTTGCAACGATAGGCTTTAGCGTCCGCTTTTCATGGAACAAGATAAAACAAATATGGGAAAATGCATGGATTTTGACTCTCTCACAAAAGTTAAAATATGCACCTAATGATAGAAGTACAGATGTAGGACCAGTACACACATAAAGTGGAAGAACATATGAAGTGGTCATATAAAATCTAGAAATAAGTTAGTCTTTCAGGGCTGAGTAATATGTTCAGTGAACACCGAAAATAGTAGCCCTGTTGTTACCACTTATCTCCCCCTTTCTGAAGCAAAAATAAATGAATTTTGCAATACAGGTAATTAAAATCTAAAGAGCTTATTATACTTTCTCTTTTGATAATGTGCTTATATTTTACCATCATTTTGTCACTCTGTTTTTTATTTGTTTTTCTTAAAATATTTTTCTTAAAATTTTTAAGAGAGTAAATAATAAAAATATAAACTTTTATGTATTGCACAATAAAGCAATACACTGAGTCAAGGTTTTAAAGAACAGTCACTCTGTTTTTTTAAATGAGTGTTTCTGAGTAGTATCCCACATTCCTACTGGAAGCTGATAGAGTTAATGTGCAGTTTGGTATTCAAATTTTATGTTAATTAGATGTCGAGATTTTTAGCTGGGTGTACCCATTTTTCAAGGGCCTTTGTTCTTATTTTCAATATCTGCAGGTTGAAAAGTGTGGATGTAGTGCATTTAATGTTTGGGTGAGATTAAATCAGGGGATGTATAGCCATAACTGGCCTTAGGTGGCGTCCTAGGGTGCTGCTGTAGCAGGGGTGCTTCTCCAGTAAACTGAATGATGTAAATAGACCAGGATGGAGGCACCAGGCGGTGTGGGGTGGGTGCTATGGAGCCCTTTTGCCTGGGGCACCACTTGACCTAAGGCCAACCCTGTGTATAGCAACTATATGAAGGAAGAAAACACAGGCAAGTAACTGTCTTGTTCAAAGGTAAAAGTTTTTTTTACAATATGATTTCTCAAGTCTTGCCCAAACCCTGGAACAGCAGGACTGGTGCCTTTGGCACCCTCTAGTGACTGCAGTGAACTCGTCACAAGCTTGAGCACCTTCCTGCCCATAATCCCTCCTTGTAGGAGAATTCTCTGGATCTCATTGTTGTTGTCCATGTCTCCTCTGAGATGCAGCAAGCAAAATTTCTTCATTCCATTCATAAAAAATGTAAGAGATGAAAATTTCTCACTTAGTTTTCTTCCCACTAGGTGCAGCAACCTTATATGGGCACTGCACAAGTGCTCTAAGAACTGAATACAAAGGAGGAGGAACTGAGCAAGCTAGTAATGGAAAAGAAAGAAGTAACAATACATCAGATAGATTACCAGCAAAACCATTCAGTCTTCCAGAGAAAAATGATAGAAAAAGGAACATAAAAACATATAAAAAAATGAGAGTCTTGACTGAGGACAGTTCTTTTTTTAAGTTACTTTACCTGAAATTGTAGAATTGTTAAAAAATAAGTGTTATGATCATTGTTTGTACAAAGTTATCTGTTTGAAACTATGAAACATGTTTTTGTTAATATTTTGCTTGAAGTGTTTGATCTGATAAAGCAAAAAGTGGGGGCAAGCTGCATGTAGTTTGCTATTTGCGTGAACCTTAGAAGTGTAGAAACAACTTAGATGCTAAAAGCTTGTTTGAATGAACAGTAAATTTGTTTGTAACAATTTATTAATTTAGATGGAAAATATTAAAAAAGTACATTCTGTAAATGTTTTAGCATGTAAATGCAGTTAATGGCATCTCAGGCTGTTCAGGCCCTCACAGGATTGGTTTATGTATTTGGGGTGGAGGTTTATGAGTGGAGTCTAGTTAGACAATATAACCATATGGAACTCTTCCACATACCTCATACTATTAACAAGACCTTTCATCACATCGTGATTAACTTTAAGGTCCCCTCAGTGCCCCTCTCACCCCTTTCTAGCTGGGATGGAGTAGCCCTATGCATTAAGCCAAACACCATTCTCTTAGAGAATTTTAACTACCCATCCATTAACTGGGAGATGTAAACTTCCCCTAATGCATATATCTAGAGATTTCTGGACTTCATCAATGCATACTCTTTGGACCAATTAGTCCACACCCCAACCAGGGTGATAAAATCCTGGACTTGGTCCTCACCACTGTGGGACTACTCCCTACCAATGGTAACTATCTCCCTTGTCAAGTCATACTATAAGTCAGCCACATTCACTTTAAGAATGAAGCATCCTCCTGTACCTTGATATTCAAAGATTATGCCAAGGCTAGTCTACTGAAACTGAGTGGTGTCTTGGCTAAATTGTACATTCCCTTCCAGCTTGATGACCCCACTTTTCATGTGGGGTCTTTTACAGCCCAATTCTATGCTCATGTGAATAGCTGCAACTGTCCCACTCTGATGTAAATTCAATGCCAAGTTCAAAAATAAACCCCCATGATGGAGGCCAGATGTAAACAGGATCTGAAAGAAAAGCAAATAAAAAACTCCTTCCTTGCAGAAGTAAATGCAACTCTCATGATACTAAAAAAGCTCTTGCTGAACTTAACAAGGAACTCCGGACTCTGATCAAATCTATGAGGAAAAATAGGCTATGGACAACCACACAGCTACCCTTAGCTAAGTTAGAAACCTTAGAAACAATGCTCAGCACTACTTAGAACTAATAGTAAATTATATGACATACTCAGACCCAGAGGATGTAGCCAATCTGCTACTGGATGAACTTTGCTGTAATGTCACTCCCTCATTTCACCATTCACAAATCTCATACCTGCATCTACACTCCCCATCAAATCTCCTGTGAATATGTCGTCAAGGCTCTATCCAAGGCCAAGAGTACTGGTTTTATTGGGCCAATTAACATACCATCTGCTTTGTATGTTACCACAGGGGCTACTCATTGTCAGCTGCCAAACAGGCTTTGTGCTGGATGAATGAAGGACAGCAACTCTATTCCCTTACACAAAGGTGGGATGTCAACGGATTCGGGAAATTTATAGACCCACAAATCTGACCAACCTGTTCTGTAAGGCTATGGAAAGGATCACTATGGAGATAAGTACATTGGTAACCTTCAATCTCTCAGTCCAAGCCAGTTTCAGATTTAAGGGCAGATCCTGCCTACTTAACCTAGCTGATTGTGAAGGTCATTGAAGCAATGGATTAGGGCAAATCAGTACACTTTGTATATGTAGACCTCGCAAAGGCATTCAGCGCCACTCTGCTTCCTGGTATCTCAGATAAATTATCCCAGCTAAATGTTAATCCCAGTGTAACTATTGACTGGCAAATTGTGTTGCAAATAGTACCTAGGAAGTTAGGGTTGCCTGCTCTACCTACCCACAGAGACCTTTCACTAGTAGTGTACCCCAGGGTTCAGTCCTTGGGCTACTCCTCTTTGGCATTTGCTTTTCAGAGGTCAAAGTTACTGTTAAGGTTTTATGTCTGATTAAGTTTGCGGAGGACCGGAAACTTGGTACCATGATAAACTCCACATAGCATCTTACCCTCACCAAGAATGATGCCACAATATGAAGACAAGATGATCAATTTCAACAATTGGCTTAAGTATTGGTGTCATTCAAAGGGGATCCAATGCCTGTCAGCCTGGGATGACATGCTCGACAAGCCACGATGCTTCTCTAGGGACGGCTTGCACCTGTCACCCCTGGGTTTTCAGATATTGGCAAAGGCTCTTGCCACCCCCATAGTGCCTTTTTTAGGCAAGGCTCAAAAGACAAACCCACCTCCATAGGTATCACAAGGGATAAGAAACTAAGAGTAATGCTACTCAACGCCAGAAGTCTAAACCTCAAGATGCATGCACTCAAAACTCTCCTTAGCATGGAGAACATAGATATCTGTGCAGTAACAGAAATCTGGTTCAAGGCTCCCGAGAGCACCCCAGCACTACCAGGTTATACCTCATACCATGTTTTTCGGCCCCAAAACTTGGACCGAACCACAAAAGGAGGGGAAGTATCAATATTCGACAAAGATACCCACACCTCCAGGTTGGTGGCACAGCACGAAGCATCAGAGACTATCCATGTGCAACTAACAGTGGGTAAAACTGCCTTCCAGTTTATAGCCTGCTACAGACCACCCTCCCAAACCCAGGAACCCCACTCGGCCTTCCTGAGAACACTGGAAAATATGAAGGTCTCTCCAAACACCATTATATTGGGCGACTTCAACTACCCAAACATAGACTGGGAGCATTACTCTAGCTCCAACGCCCTAGCCCAAAGGTTCCTAGAATTTATAAACTCAAATGCTATGGAACAGCTTGTTACCACTCCCACAAGAGGGGAAAACATACTGGACCTGATCATCACCAACATGGGGACTCTATGCTCCAGCCCAGAAGTGTATCCCTCACTGGTAAGATCAGACCATAAACTAATCTCACTAGATATTCACATCCCGACCCCAGCCCTTGCCCAGAAAACCACAGTGAAAAACTTCTCTAAAGCAAATTTCACACTCCTCAAAACCGAGGTGGAATCCTTCAAAGCCCCCGGGCCTGTGGAAAATACGACCCAGACCGCAGAATCCTTTATAAACGCATTCTATGAACACCTTCAGGAATGCATGGATCATGCAATCCCAAACAAAACCAAGACCCAATCCTCCAAAGGCAGGCGTCCTGTCAGGTGGACCCCAGCCATAAACAAAACTATACAATAGAAGGAGGAAGCTACTACATGATAGAGCAAAATCCCAAAAAGGGACGGCATCTCTGATCAGTATTGGCAAAGAACTACAGGCACTCATAAAATCGTCTAAGGCCAGCTTCGAGAGAAAAATTGCACAGGACACTAAGGATAATCACAAGGCTTTCTTTAGTTATGTTAGGAACTTGGGTGGGAATTCCGAGATATGCTCAGAATTAGTCCAAAATGACAGAAAATACACTGAACCCACAGACATTGCCAACATCCTAGCTGACAGGTTCAGTGCAAACTTCTCCCCCCCCTACCCCACCAAAAGGGCAAATATCTGTCCCAGCAGAGTGCTGCCTCCCCGACATCTCAGATGCTCAGGTAAGAGCCGCCCTCTCCAAAGCAAAAAAACACAGCATCAATGGGACCAGACGGTGTCCCGGGCTGCGTCCTACATGAACTCCAAGAAGAACTAAACCCAAACATAAAACTACTGTTCAATCTCAGCCTTACTACAGGATATGTACCCTAAGAGTGGCGTATAGCAACAGTGGTCCCTCTCCACAAAGGTGGTGCCTCAACGGATCCTGGAAACTATCGCCCCATAAGCCTAACTAGCTTGGTCTGCAAAGCTATGGAAAGGATCATCATGGACCTCATAAATAAAGATATTGGGGACCTACAGACACTGGATCCTACCCAGTTCGGCTTTGTTAAGGGCAGATCCTGCCTCTTAAACCTGGTCGATTTCTTTGAAACAGTCACCAAGGCCATTGACGAGGGGAAGGTGGTCCACACAGCCTACCTGGACCTCGCAAAAGCCTTCGATACAATACCCCACTTGGGCATTATAGATAAGCTCACCAGCTTAAATATAAACCCCTATGTCACTAGATGGGTTGCAAACTGGCTCAAGGACAGAACCCACATGGTTAGAATTGCTGGAGCCATGTCAGACTCCAAACCAGTTTCAAGTGGCATCCCACAAGGCTCAGTCCTGGGACCTCTCTTGTTATTTCTCGGAGGTACAGGCCAACACGGAAGGACTGTGGCTGACCAAGTTTGCAGATGACTGCAAACTGGGCGCCATAATCGACTCTCCAGCTGACACATGCATCCTACAAAAGGGCCTCATAGAAACAGACAGTGGGTGCCAGAGCCATGGCCTCAAGCTAAACGCCAAAAAGTGTATAGTCATCCCCTTCGGCAAAAACAAAGTGCCCACAAATTACCACATAGATGGTAATCCATTAAGTACGGAAGAAGTAATTCGGGACCTGGGGACCCAAGTTGATAGCAATCTCTCATTCGACAACCACATGGCCAAAGTGGTTAGAAAATGATTTTATATAGCCCACCTAATCATGAAGGGATTCACATCTAGATCAGGGGAGGTCATCGTGCCTCTTTACTCATCCCTCATCAGGCCCATAATTGAGTACAATGCCCCTTTTGGGATGTGCCTTACCAGACACCTGCAGCAACTGGAAAGACCCCAAAAGTACCTCACCAAGAGGATCAAAGGGCTCAAACAGATGTCATATGCTGCCCGGTTAAAGAAACTCCAGCTCTACTCAGTGGCATACCGCCTGCTCAGAGGCGATCTGTGATTGACGTGTAAAGCCATGTCCAACCTGGAATTAATGGACATGCTGCACCTCAGAAAATCCAAATCCCATCGAGCTATGCACACGAGAGACTTGAACCTCAGCACTGAAATAAATAGGACATGTTGGAGGGACAGTTTCATAACCCAGAGGCTCCCTTCACTCTGGAATAAAATCCCAGTCCAGGTTAGGAAGAGTCCCTCATTGACTCTCTTCAAGAGGAATCTTGATGAGTGGATGGGAGATCGTAGATTTACTCCGGGTATCACTTCTGTGTCACTGTTAGACAGATGCACAGTATACTAACCTCGAAAAAGGGCATAGCAAAATTCATTTTAAAATGAGTGGCGAAAGCCAAACACACTCTGGCTAGGCTTGCAAATTTATTTAACATTTTATTTTATTTAACATTTGTTAACCGGGCTAGTCCAGCTGGATATATTTCCATTTTCAGCAGAGGCCCGAGGAGAAAAGCTCCAATTGTAAAACATACCACCACCACACCAAAAGGTTTAAAATAGACAAAAAGGAATTGGCTATAAATTCTAGGAAGACAAAAAGACATACTATACTAGATACATCATACATTTACAGAACATTTTACAGCATGTAAGTCTAGGGCAATCCCAAGACACTATTAGAAAAATACCTTTAAAACTTTGGTAAATCTAGTTTATGCAGACAGTTACTTTTCCTGAGGATTATATGCTAGACATATTATTAGAAAAAAAAGGAAGGGAGAGAAAAAAAAGGAGGGTATATTAATTACGAGGCAGGGAATACTACCAACAGGGTACATTGATATCTCAGCAGACAAGAATCTAATTGTTGTCAAGTAGTAGAGGTTACTTAAGTACCTTCTAATTTAGGGGAGAATATAGGAAAGAGAAAAGGAGAGTGGGAGGCCAAGAGATGACAATGAGAAGTCCAGAGGATCAGTCTGGGTAGCAGCAAGGACATAGCCAGTGATTTTTAAGGTATGCCTTAAGACTTTGCTTGAAGAGAGAGAGGGATGGAAGTGTGGTAAGGTCAGAGGGCAAGAGGTTCCATTGTTTTCCCACAGTATTTGAGAATAGTGAGTCACCAGCTAAGTTGTTTGACTTGGTGGTCCTAGTAAGTAGTTTATTGGAGGAGCGTAAGGACTCAAGATTCCTATAGGGTGATATAAGGTTGTTTAGTACTGGTGTATTATTAGGTTGATAAAAAAATTTATGAGTGATGGTAAGTTGGGAAAGTATCAGAAGGTTTTTTAGTTCCAGACAGTCTAGTTGATGAAGGTTATGACAATGGTGAGTTCTATATGGGTTTCCAGTGGCAAATCTAGCAATACTATTATAGGAGTTGGATAGTTTGGTAAGATTACTTTTTTTTAGATTAGTATATGTGGGAGCTGCATACAGTAGTGCTTAAATTAGGTGGGAGTGGGCAATAGTCTTTCTGGCAGTTGGAGTCAAGAAAGGTTTTATCCTATATAGGGAGCCCAGTTTTTTATTAACAGATTTAATAGTGTTATTAATGTGAATGTCAAAGGTAAGATTATTATCAGTTGTAATTCCCAATGGTTTGGTGGAAGAGTCTGGGGATATAAGGGTACCATTGCTAGATTGAATGGAGAAATCTATGAGGGGTGACTTACTGTTTGGCGTAAACAATAGTAGCTTGGTCTTTTTTGTGTTCAAAAGAAGGCACGTCTAAAGAACCATGACTCTACAGTGTTGAAAGCTGTTTGGGTTAAAGACTGAAGTTCAGATATAGAGCTGGCAGAGCATATGATTGTAGATGCCCTAGGGCAGATAGCCTAGTATGAACCTATGGACCTATAGGACACCAAGATCCTCTAAAAGTGCCACCCCCAGACCAGTAGGTTGTGTTAAAATCCTAGATTAAAACGTAATGCCAAAAAATGTATAATAGCATCTTTCGACAAGCAAGAAGTCCCTTATCTATCACATTGACAAGAAACCCTTGAGAATTTTTTGGTAGGATGGACCTGGGGATCTATGTAAACCATGAACTGTCTTTTGATCCCTACATTTCCACTATTATAAGAAAGTGCTTTTTCATTGCACAGCTTATTATTAAGTACATGGTTTCCAGGTCCAGAGATGTGATCATTCCAGTGAATTCCACATTCATCAGGCTGATAATTGAGTATAATGTCCCTTTTGCAACATAAATATAATCAGTTGGCAAGAGAGAGAGAGGTCTATCACAGAAATTACCACTTCTTTTGAATCGTTGTCTTTTCCACATAAAGCATAGTACGTATTTTACACTATTCAGATGTAATCTGGGTATTTGGATGGATAACCACAAATTTTCCCTTAGTTTAGCACCCTCAGCCCTCTTGGATAGGGGAAACATGTAAATGTTCTGCTTGTTTGTGGGTTATTAATTAAAGTATAATGCTAAAAACTTAATGAGAATGTATGGGTAGGCTTCTGAAGATCCTCATGGATCAGTAGACTAGTAAGTAGCTGTGAAACCTGAGTGTGTGAGAAGAGTATGTGTTGTTTTTAGTCTGAGTTTTGTTTAAGACAGAGAGTGGAGGGATAATACAAGCTTAAGTGACTAGGTTTAGTTAGTTAAAAAAACAAAACAAAAACAAAATGTGGGGACTGAAGTTTCAAACAGAGGAATGTATGTTCTACAAAAGTGTGAAGGTGCTGGTGAGAAATAGGAAATTTGAAGATGTGTATCAGGTAAATATGCTTTTTATTGAATGTAAATTGATCAGCTGAAAAGAATACAATAGAAAATATGCGGAAGTACAAGTCACCTTAGTCAAAGACTACGGAAGACACCTTAGTCAAAACCAACATGGAATTAAAATAAAGAAAAATGGGAAGGAAGGATATTTTGCTGGATCAGAGGGGAGAAGGAAAAATGTGTTTTTACTCTGAGCAAAGAGAAGCATGGGAATAAAAATAGGAGAAGAAAGGCTAGGAAGATGCGTAATGGTAAGCGAGAGCTGGCAGCGTATTAAGATCACACTTGCCCCAATATACATGCCCTTAAAGCCTAAAATGCAAGACAACAACATTTTGGGAGAAGTGATAGCTTTCTGCCAGGGAATTATGATAGTGGTAGGTGATTGGAACACACTATGTAACAAGGAAAATGTATTGGGGGACCAAGACAATACAGAATTCCTCTAGAGGGTATTTAACTTGGAAAAGGTTCCCTTCAGAAGATTGACTTTTCAGAAACTGCATTTAGTGTAGACCCTATAATCAAATTTAGAAAAAGTCGAAGCTTTTATATGGAGTTCACAATGAAGTGAGAGTAAGGAATTTACCCATCTGATGTTGTTAATCTTCATTCATTCCTTACTGATGGGTGTCTGTTCCCGTCCTTGGAACTTAGTCGGCCTTGTAACAAGCTCGTGCCAGCCAAAAAACTCTTGAGCTAAGCTTTTACTCACAATGCCCTTCCCCTTGTTACCTCAGATCTAATTTGTAACGTTGCTGTAAAGCCATGTCAAGCCAGCTCTCCAAGCTAAGTGACAAAATTATTTCTGTATTGTGTATTGCTGACTAGATGTTCATCGTGTTTCACTGTTGCAGTCAATACACTTGGGTTATCCTGCTGGCAGGCGACCCACATTCAGCCCGAGTTCCAAAGTCTTGGTCTGGCGTCTGTTGCTGTCGCCTCTTCCCTGACGTCAGTGCGCCAGGGGTATAAAAGTTGCAACCGACGCCATTTTCTTCAGTCCTACTTGCCGCGCGGTGCCCAAAGCAAAAGCAGTTCGCAAGAGCCGGTCAGCCGACTCCTGAGATTTTCAAAATCGAATTTCAGAACCGAAGTCTTCAGTAAAGCTAAGTACCCCGTTGGGGAAACTTTTTCTTGCTCCAGTCCGATGTCTGTAAAAGTTAATAATTGTATTTCTTGTGGGAAGCAAATGCCTCATAAGGACTTTCACTTCTACTGTATTCCTTGCGTAGGCCCTGACCACAACGTTACTAGTTGTCGGTTGTGTGCTAGATTCAATAAACGCACTATTAAACGTCGGTTTGATTTTGCTTTACATTATTTTGGATGAAGATTTAATTATATAATGCCATCGGAATAACCAACGACTGGAATGTATAAAAAACGCAAAGACAAAGAAAAAGGCAGGCATCCGAAGTCCAAAACCGATGACGAAGCCTCTTCTAGGCCAGTCGCCGGTTCACTGGTTCTCAGTGAGGCGCTTTCGCAGCCCCTGACACCCGCTACCTCAGAGCCACAGGCCATAACTGACAGCCACGTGGAAAAACTAACGCCTGTGGAAACTCAAGGTATTGGGCCTACGGAATCAATACCCGCAGATGGGTCTGGAGCCGCTGAGCAGGCACCGGCTTCTGAGGGTGTTTTCAGACCTTCACAGCTTACAATTAAGGCTACTTCAGCAGCAAAGGCAAAAACACCATTAAAGACAGGGAAACAAGTGCAGCATTCTCCAGAACAGTCATCCATGCCAAAGAAACAAATGCTTAAAATGGCCGAAGACCTTATTACTTTAATCAGGGGCTCCCATCCCCCTCCTGACAAAAGGCCTAGGCAAGACACTGATTATGATTCCTCTGATCAGGTTTCCATTTCCTCTGATTCTTCTTCTGATCAGGGCTATTCTCTCCCTCCCTATGAGGACTCTGATGCTGAAGAGTCAATTCCTTCAGCCTCACCGCCTGAGGATTGCTCTTTTGAGGAAACCCTGCACACCATGAGGGAGCATTTCCATTGGGAGAGCCAGGATTACTCAGAATCCAAGAAAAGGCTCAGAGATTTCCTTTTATTGCCTCAGCACAGGCCCCTGGCTGTCCCCCCTGTGCTTGATATTGTAGATGATGTTTTTTCTGAATCCAGTCTGTCTCCTGATTCTTTACCCCCTGCACCAGTAAAGCCAGACAGGTACTACGGGGTCCCTGACTCTCATACTTTTCTTTAAAAAAACACCACCGCAGACCCAGAAACTATTTCTCAGGGTCCTAAAGGGGTTAAGGCTTCCACTGCCAAAAATCCTGTCCCTTCAGATAGGGATTCCAGAGCTCTGGACAGATGGGGGAAAAAAAGTTTACACTTCTGCTACTTTAGTTGTAAGAGCTGTAAACTGTCAGTTTCACATGCTTAAATATCAACAGTACCTCGTGTCATTGTTAAAGCAGAAAATGGTTACAAATATAGAAAGACCCTGACAGTAAAGAAATGCAGGATTTACTGCATGCAGTTGAACAAGTGGGAAAGCAATACTCTGCAATGTGGTTTTGATTCATTAGAGGCTTCTTGTAGAGCCGCAGTTACAGGCTCTGTTATTCGAAGACATGCTTGGTTAAAAGAACAAAGTTTACCAGACCATGTTGAAGTAAAATTATTGGATGCTCCATTACAGCATGATACTTTGGTGTTAAGGCAGAAGAGGTGTTAAAGAAAATGGAGGATAAAGCAAAGTCTATGCAAACGGTGAAAGATTTCTGACAGGTTCAACCTCCAAGATTTAGTAGAAACTGGCCTTCAAAAAATTGGTCCTTTCCAGTGTCAGACAGGCCACAAAGAGGCAGATACAGATGCCCAAGAGGCAGATCTCAGCCCCAAGGCTCCTACAGACCTAAACAATGGGGTGCTTCAGCCCCCAAAGGAGGAGAAGACAAATCACAACCTTATAGGAAACAGTCACAATGACTTCCCTCTGCAAATGCCAAGCTCTTACCAGTTGACAGCACCCCTAGGGGGAAAGCTAGCACTTTTCTCAAACAGTTGGCACATGATCACCCAAGACCAATGGGTGTTGAATATTGTTTCTCAAAGCTGCAGGTTCCACTTCAACACACTTCCAAAACCAAAAGGTATGCCAAACCTGCCACAAAACCAATGGGCAGAGGCACAAAAACAGATTGCGGCTCTTATGGATATGGGAGCTATTCAAAAAGTTCCACAAGAAGAACAGGGACAAGGATTTTACTCAAGACTTTTCTTAGTACCCAGAAAAGACAAAGCCTGGAGACCAATTCTGGACCTGTCAATCCTAAATACTTTCCTGGATGTTCCAAAATTCAAAATGTTAACACTACAACAACTTCTGCCCATGCTGGGCAAGGAGGCTTGGCTAGTTACTTTGGATCTCAAGGAGGCATACCTGCATGTCCCGATCAGACAATTGTGCAGAAGATATTTCAGATTTATAGCAGGCTCAATGCATTACCAATTCTCTGCACTGCCCTTTGGCTTATCTACTGTGCCCAGGGTCTTCACAAAATGCCTGGCACCAGTAATTGCATTTTGCAGACAAAAAGGAATTCAAATATATCCCTATTTGGACGACTGCCTTATTCAAGCAGAGAGCAAGGACATTCTTCTAAAACACCTGGCATTTGTAAAAAGATTGCTAATTTGCCTAGGGTACACAGTAAACAAAAATAAATCAAAACTAGTGCCCTCTCAAGAGATAATATTCCTGGGTGCAAGCTTAAATACAACTGCCCAGATGGCTTATCTCACGCCAGACAAACAAAGGCAACTGACTCATTACTTTCAAATGATGGCAAGAAAGACCCAGCTCCCTGCAAGAAAAATTATGCAAGAAAGACCCAGCTCCCTGTAAGAAAAATTCTGCAGGCCCTGGATTTAATGGCATCCTGTATTCTACTAATTCCATATGCAAAACTGCATATGAGGAAACTACAATGGTATCTAAAAAGTGTTTGGACTCAGCATTGTCACAGCCTAGAGACAGTCATAACCTTGATTCCCTGCCTACAACAGGAGTTTCGATGGTTGTCCCAGGCCTGTCACCACAACAAGGGACAGCCTTTCACCTTACCTATAGCCAGGCAGACAATAACAATGGATGCATTGGATTATGCCTGGGGAGCACATATGGCAGGAAAAAGTATTCAGGGCACGTGGCCCAAGGAACAAATGCATCTTCACATCAATCAAAAAGAGATGCTAGCTGTACAGAATGCCCTGACAGTCTTCAAGGACCTAATACATCCAGGACAACTATTAATAAGGACGGACAATACCACAGTTATGTGGTACATAAACAAGCAAGGGGGCACACATTCCTACCCCCTATGCAGACAAGCCATGACTTTGTGGAACACAACACTGGCCTACCAGGTACATCTGCAAGCACAATTCCTGCCAGGAACAAAAAATACACTGGCAGACGAACTAAGCAGAAATCTCATGGATCCTCACGAATGGAAGCTAAATCCACACGTGTTCAACATGATAACAAGGAAATGGGGACACCCAGACATAGATCTTTTTGCCTCCCCCTCACAATTGCCAAATACAGAAATTTTGCACAAGGACTTATCACTCTCAAGCATGGAAAGTGGATGCTCTATCATTCAGCTGGAAAAGCCTGACAGTCTGTGCCTTCCCTCCAATGCCTCTACTCATCAAGGTGCTTCTAAAAGTCAGACAAGAGAGGACAAAAATGATCCTAATTGCACCAGACTGGCCACGCCAGCACTAGTACCCACTCCTAAAGAGTTTGTCCCAAGGCCCGCCTTGGCCTCTACCTCAAATCACTCATCTTCTGACACAGCAAAACAATCAGATTCTGCACAGTCAACTCAGAACCTTAAACCTGGCAGCATGGCAGATAATGTAGCCACTCAGACTGCACCTCTCTCTAAAGCTGTAATGGATGTTATTTTGGAAGCCAGGAGGCCCAGCACTAGGAAATCTTATGTAGAAAAATGGAAGAGATTCTGTGCTTGGAATCAGGCACAAGGCCTCGAACCACTTGTCCCTAATATACCTCAGATTTTGCAATACCTAACTGAGATGCTGGACAAAGGCCTATCTTTTTCATCCATTAAAATCCATGCCTCTGCCATTTCAGCTCATTACAATACGGATCCTCCTATTTTTTCCACATCCTTTACTACGACAGTACCTCAGAGGGGCAAAGAATATAAGACCCCCCTAGGAGAGCACCAGTACTTATGTGGGACCTCAATTTTGTTTTAGAAAAACTAACACTACCTCCATTTGAACCAGCCAGCACAGCTGATCTAAAATTCTTGTCATGGAAAACTGCTCTGCTCCTAACAATCACTTCAGCAAGAAGAGTCTCAGAGTTACAGGCATTAATGGCTGTGGAACCTTTCCTCATTTTTCATCAGGACAGTGTTTCTCTTAGGACAAACCCAACATTCATGCCAAAAGTGGTCTCCAGTGTGGCCTTAAACCAAACCATTCATTTATTTACTTTCTACCCAAATTCCCAGAATAAAGGGGAAAGACTTCTGCACACTTTGGATATACACAGACTGCTATGATTCTACATGGATAAAACAAAAGCCTTCAGAAAAACTGAGCAACTATTTGTAGCATATGCTGCAGGATCACAAGGAAAGCCTATTACAAGGCAGATAATCTCCAAATGGATAGGACACTGCATCCGCTTCTGTTATGCACAGCATGGCAAATCTGTGCCTAAGGGCATTAGGCCTCATTCTACCAGAGCAGCAGCCACTTCAGCAGCTTTCCTCAGATGAGTACCAACCAAAGACATATTAGAAGCTGCAACCTGGAGCTCAGTGTACACTTTCACCAAGCAGTACCACTTACCTCTCTACTCCATATCCAGCGCAGGCTTTGCCACTGCAGTGCTGCAGGGATTGTTAGCCTCGCCAAATCCAATTTAGACCCAGCCACCCAACCTCAGCTTTGGGATTCTACCCAAGTGTAATGACTGCAACAGTGAAACACGATGAACTTAGTACAGTTGTATACCTACCATAAATGTAGATGTTCGAGTCTATTCACTGTTGCAGTCCAGGTTACCCACCCACCATCCCTCTTTTCTTTGCTGGGACTTTTCTGTACTACTCAGCTCTATACAACCTATGTGGTGTATTTGCTTTTAGATGAAGGAAATGTTTATAGTAATATATGCATGTTTTTTTTTTTTTTTGGCATATTTTTATCTTTTCAGCCTTCCTATCTGGGGGCACCTGACATCTGGGGCAAGAAAAACTGAAGAAAATGGCGTCGGTTGCAACTTTTATACCCCTGGCGCACTAACATCAGGGAAGAGGCGACTGCAACTGACGCCAGACCAAGACTTTGGAACTCGGGCCGACTGCGGGTCGCCTGCCAGCAGGATAACCCAAGTGTAATGACTGCAACAGTGAATACACTCGAACATCTACATTTATGGTAGGTACACAACTGTACTTTTTTCACATTTAATATTTATCGTTTCAATACCCACTGTCCTATACTTGCTCATTTTTCTGTTTTCTTACGTTTTTTTTTTAGTAAATTTCTCTACCTTTCCCTCTGTCTTACCGTTGTGATAAATTTCTTTATTACCATTGTTGCTAATCTTTCCCCTTACCTTTTTAGGGAAATTTTTGTAATACCATTGTTGGTATCCCCCCCCCTTTTCTTCCTTTAAAAAAAAAAAAAAAAACATTTCAAACTTTCTATCCTTTTCTTTATTGGGACAGTTAATAACTCTAGCTGTGACATTGTCTGTCTGAAAAGAAAGGTGCATCTGGATTTAAACAGTGCAACCAGTGCACTGCAAGATGCCCAGCTCTGACACACACGACTCTTGTGTCTACTGTTTGGACTTTCCTCATTTATCATTACAGCCACCTTGCGTGATTTGTAAAGGGTTTTCTTCCACAACACTAAATGAAAGGAAGAACAAACTAATCCTAAAAGGCCTCCTCAAAACACCATTCTTGGAGGCCATCTCTGGGTCGTAGGGCTCATCCCCTCCCAGTAAACATCATAAAAAGAGATCTCACTTGGTCCCTTCATCACCTAGTGGTGAGAAGAAACAGGAACCGAGACTTAAAATTCCTAAATTGTCTGAATCATTGAAATTGACCTCCACGGCACCATCAGTTATGGTTCCGTCCACGGTGCTGTCATTGAAGTCTCTATTTTCAGTGTCAGCCTCAGCACAGAAAACCAAACCTTCAGCACCGATCATGCCTAAAACACTAGAACCCACCTCAGTGCCGATCTCGGTTCTATCAACTCTGGCACCGTCTCTCTCAGCACCGTACGCAGCCACTGATCCGAGCCTACCTTTGTTGACAAATTTGGAACTGCCCATGCATACTACCATAGACACTTCAGTGCCAGTGACCACAGCAGCCAGGACCTGATATTCACCCTCGGTGGATCCCTTCCTGGGACAACAGTGCATTCCCTTCCTAGAAAGACCTGACTCCCCATCGGGGATATGGATACGTTCTTCCAGGAGCCTTTCCAAATTGGATGTGGTACACCTTGTGGATCAGCTGCTGACGGCCAGAGGGATTACAACACCATCCAAAACTCCCTTCCCTCTTGGAGGTGGGAGTCTTTCTCCACAGACTCCAGCTCACACTCCTCCTTCAACTTCTGTGCAAGTATTGAAGCCCCCTGAACCAACGCCATCTTCGGCTCCCACTGCTTTGGTTCCATTGGTGGATCTTACTGAGCCATCCCTTTGACTCCTGGTCCATTCTGTACTGAACCTTTCTCAGGATTGTGGCTGGCCTGTAGGCACTGGGATTCAGGGTACGGCACTGATTTTTTTCTATGGTGCTATGCATGGTTCTGGGAGTCCTTTCGTTGCCCAGTCCTCTTGAGCCTCCTTGCCTGGCGACTGGTTCATTGGAGCAGGGTATGACCCCAGTTCTGAGGTTGTCTTTCTCGTTTCCAGGCTCCCATCCCACTTCAGGCAGGCCAGCTTTCCAGGCAATGGAGAGGGCCCTTGCCTTGGTAATCAGGCCTCCAGCATCGGACCTCTCACTGCGTTCCTCCCTCTGCGCCACAGCTAATGGCAAGCTACTACTACAGGACAGCTAGCACAAGAGTCTCAGGATACCCTTCCACAGGGTGTTTTTTCTTCGGAGTCCTCCTCAGAAGCTCCCACTGAGGAGGTCCCTAGTAAGAAGATGTGCAAGAGGAAGCACATAGATTCCCCTGAGGAGTCTGTAACCGAAGTCCTGGACTACGATGAAGTGGAAGGGTTCCCACAGTCGCCCCCTGATGATGTCTCCTTTGGAGACATCCTGGAAATATTGAAATAGAGGGGTGACTGGAAGCCCTCCAACCCTTCCGCCGAGGAGTCCGTGTTCCTGCAGGCTTTTCGTGTTTGCCCCATTACCTCCTGGGTGACCCCACCTACAGACGTGCTAGTTCAGCTCATCGTGCAGCATGCATGAAAATGTCCTGACACCATTGAACCAATCCCCTGGAGGCCAGACAAAATTTTATCCCCCACCCCCGGAACAACATCCTCACTGGTCCAAGGGACTCCCAGTAGACGCTATGGTGGTGATGGCTGCCACCAAAAGAGACCTGGCCAAGGAGAACCAGACTGTCCACCCCCCAAACAAGGAGTCCTGGGTGGTTAGACGGGCTTGGAAAGTGAGTGAGTGCATCATCGACCTTTGCAGTTAGGTCTTTGAATTATCTAGCACACTTCACCAGGCTTCAGAGAGACATAGTGACTGAACTGTCTGAAACTTAGCAGGAGCGGTGTCTGATGAGGTCCGTGACAAGGTTGCCTCACAACTAGCTACCCTGGAATCCACCTCCAACTCCTCCATGTATCTGATTTCTCAGGCCATGGAAGGAGCTGTGCCAGAGCAGTAGGTTCAGGCATTGTCATGAGACGCCATGCTTAGAAGCGCCTTTGTGGACCCCTTTAAGTCTTCCTTCCTCAATGTTCCAGTGGAAGCCTCTTTTGCCCTATAGTCAAAAACACACTGGCCAGGTGTGAAAAGGAAGGCAAGACCCTTTCTGCTGTGGGCGTGCATTTTTTAACCCGTCAACGTCTATATTTTAGGAACCAGAGGTGTGGAAAGATGTGGCACAAGAAGTCACAGGGTTCTTTCCATGACGCACATGGAGAGAATACCCTCCCCCATGGAAGAGGGGGCAACTCAACCGGAAGACTCCCCTTTAGGGGCAAAGGTGGTCCACGTTACCAGGGTTCCAGGGATTCTTTCTCTGGCCAACCCTACCAGCGGTCCTGAGGAGCGGCCTGGTTGCTTTCCTCTGGAAGCAGTCGATGGGACTTTTTCCTTGTACCATTCTGCCTGACAAACTCTAACAACAAACTTATGGGTACAAAGAATCATTACCAGAGGATACCACATTCCATTCAACCTTTGTCCAACTCCATCATCTCGAATTCCCAGTGTTCCACCCAGTCAGAGGGAAACAGCAACACTAGAAATTCAAAAGCTACTTCAAAGAAGAGTCAGCCAGACAGTCCCACCAGACCGGATAGGATCTGGATTTTACTTGAGATTCTTTTTAGTGCCAAAAAAGACAGGGGACTGGAGACCAATTCTGGATCTCAACATCCTAAACAAATTTGTCAAACAAGAAAATTTCCAGATGGTCATGGTTCAGTCTATCCTTCCATTACTGGAGAAAGACGATTGGATGTGCTTGATAGATCTTCAGGATGCATATTACCATATAAAAATGGGCAAACGCTCCAGAAGATTCCTTCACCTCCTGCGAGGAGCCAATCACTTTCAGTTTCGAGTACTGCCCTTCGGACTCTCTACAGCCCCCAGAGTGTTCAAGTGCACAGCAGTGGTAACAGCTCATTTGAGACTACAAGGAATTCCGAGTGTTTCCATATCTGGACAATTGGCTCCTCACCGCCCCCACTAAGCATCTACTGGAGACTGCATTATTGTAAAAATTAAGACTGGCAGAATCTCGATAAATTGAGGAAAGTGCAGTCTAGCTCCTTCTCAATCCCTAGAATTTATCGGAGCTATACTCAACACAACAATTTGTCTAGTATCTCTACCAGATCACAGACTACTCAGGATAAGATCATAGATCCGGATGATACTCTGTCAAACCCTAGTCCCAGCACGAACTGTACTTCAACTCTGAGTTCGATGGCAACGTCAATTACTATAGTTTTTGTAGCAAGACTGCACAAGAGAATCCTACAATGGCTTCTTCTAACCCAATGGTACCCATTACATCACCCCCCTATCCTTCTGAATTCGAATAACAAAAAGAAGCAAACAAGATCTAATGTGGTGGATGAAGCCAGATGGACAACAATGGAGCCGCTCCTTTTCTCCTCAACAGCCCAGGGCCACAATGACCACAGACACTTCCCTGATAGGGTGGGGGGGACTTTACCAGGGGAAGACGGTCCAAGGCACTTAGTCAATTACAGAGTCCAACCTGCATATCAGTGTCCTAGAAATGAGAGTGGTGCTTCTAGCATTTGCAAGCTTGTCATTCCATCCTTCCATCAGGGCATTCCATCCTTCTGTCGGGGACTATTGCATTCTAGTCACACAACATATCAGTGGTCTGGTGCATCAACAAACAAGGGGGAACCAAATCCTACCCTCTGTGTCGAGAAGCCAGGAAAATTTGGCAGTGGGTGATAGCTTCCAGTCGCTTTCTGATTACAATGCATATTCCCAGGAGTTCCAACTTGATCACAGACAAGCTGAGCAGATGCATCCTACTGCCTCATGAGTGGTCCCTCAATCCTACTATTGCGGTGAAGATCTTCAGTCACTAGGGCCAGCCTTGCTGTGATCTATTCACCTCTCCAGCAAACCACAAATGTAGCTGCTACTTTGCCCTAATTCCCCTGCAGGGGGAGTCCCCAAGGGATGCTCTGATCCACGATTGGCCCATGTGTCTTCTGTATGCCCTTCCTCCGTTGCCCCTAATTCCCCAATTTCTAAAGAAAGCCCTTCATTTGAGAAGCAGAGTAATCCTCATTGGCCATGAAAGTTTGGTTTCCCTTCCTTTGGCCTCACCTACTAGATCACCCATGGATTCTGGATCCCTCTCCAGAGCTGATCTCACACCCACAAGGGTTGACTTAACCTGAACATTTCCAGTCACAAGCTGACAGCTTGGTTGCTCCACTTCCAGTAATCACCAGGTATGATAACCTTACCTCCCCTAGTGCGTAATATCCTTCTGGCTTCTCATAAACCATCCACCAGGAAAACCTATCTCAGCAAATGGAAGATATTCCTCAGCTGGTCTCAAAAAAGCTGGATCCTTTTTCAGCCCCTGTTACTGTAGTCTTGGAATATTTGTCAAACCTTCTTGATTGAGGAGCAGCAGCTTCAACCATTCGGGTGCTCTTAGCTGCAATCTCAAATTTCCTTTCTGGTTTTCAAGATTCTTCCCTTATATCCCACCGTCTCTGCAAAACGTTCTTAAAAAATGTTCTACATATCAGACCCCCTTTCAGGGAACCAATAGAACCTTGGAACTTAACTCTAGTATTACATTCTCTTAACACGACCTCCTTTGGAACCTGCCTCTACTTGCGATCTAAAATTTCTCTCCAGGAAGTCATTATTTTTGAAAGCTATCACATCAACTTAGATGCATCTCAGAGCTTCAAGCTTTGTGTATCAGATGTCTTTATATGATATTTCACAAAGACAGAGTATCACTACGAACAAAGCCATCCTTTCTACCTAAAGTTATTTCTGAACTGACGATTAACCAAGCAGTTGACGTGCCAGTATTTTTCCAAACTACTCAAATAACTGAGAGTATTGCCTTCACTTGCTGGGCGTACATAGGCAACTGTGTTTTTACCTTGGAACAAAATCAATATGTAAATCAACCAATTATTTGTGGCTTTCTCAGGACCAAAAATGGGTAATCCTGTCTCAAAGGTAACTTTGGCCAAATGGTTGAGAAACTGCGTAACCTTGATTTACCAAAAGAACAAGACCCCTCTGCCTTGCAAATTCAGAGCACATTCTACCAGGTCAGTAGCTACTGCTGTTTTCCATGCGAGAGCTTCTTTGAATGACACATGTGAAGCCGCAACCTGGACTAACCCTCATACCTTTATCACGCATTACAAATTGGATTTTGCCTCTAGGGGAAGAGCATCCTTCGGTTCAGTGGTACTTCCATAAGGGCCTCCCAGGAGTAAAGGTAGCTAGGGACTCTCTGTCCCATCAGTAAGGAATGAATGAAGATTAACAACATCAGATAAAGAAGTTATGTTCTTACCATAATGTTCCATCTGTGTTGTTAATCTTCATTCTTTTATTACGCCCCCCCCTCCTTCCCCCTCGTAAGGCTCCAGTGGATCGTACAGGGTCCTGTGTCTGTTCTTAGGGGTTTTTTTCTGCCCAGAGACAGCCTCTGCTTTACTTATGTTAGGCAAACTCGATCTGAGGTAACAAGGGAAAGGGCATTGTGGGTAAAAGCTTAGCTTGAGTGTGTTTTGGCTGGCACGAGCTTGTTACAAGGCCAACTCTTTTCCGAGGACAGACCCGACACCCATCAGTAATGAACGAATGAAGATCAACAACACAGATGGAATGTTATGGTAAGAACATAATTTCTTTTTGCTCACTGTAGTGTGACCTCTAGTTGATATGTATAATATGCAGGGGGTGTGGGGGTGCAGGGGGGCTTGCCCCCTGGAAAAAATGTAGATTTTTGTTGATGTTCATCATGTTTCACTGTTGCAGTCATTACATTTTGGTAATCTGCTGGCAGGTTGCCCTGAGTCGGCCTGATTAACAAAGTCTTGGGTCCTGCGTCGGTTGCTGTCCCTTCTTCCATGATGTCAGGTCGTCAGGAGTATAAACCATGCATCCAACACCATTACATCAGTCTTTCTTGCTGCGCGGTGCCCGAAGCAGTTTGCAAGTGCCGGTCGGCCGACTCCTGAAATTTTCGTTTTCGAGTTTTAGGACCGAAGTCTTCAACTTAAAGCTAAGTACCCCATTGGGGAAACTTTTTCTTGCTCCTTACCGATGTCAGTAAAAGTTAATAATTGTATTACTTGTGGGAAGCAAATACCTCATAAGGATTTTTATTTGTACTGTATTCCTTGCCTAGGCCCTGACCACGACGTAGCTTGCTTTCGGTTTTGTGCGTTATTTAATCAGCGCACTATCCATTGTCGGTACATTTTTTGCTTCAAAATATTTTGGTTCTCGGTTTAATTATCCAGAAATGACGTTGGTTAGCCATCCGACTACCGGAATACTGAAAAAAACGCAAAGGAAAAGACAGAGACAGGCCATTGAGGTCCAAAACTGCTGACAACGCTTCTCCTAAGCCAGTCGCCAGTTCGCCGGTACTCATTGAGGTGCTTTCGCAGCCCCTGATACCCGCTACTTCTGATTCGCAGGCCTCTACTGAGACCCATTCGGAGTCCAGTATGCCGCGAGATGTTTCACATATGGAACCCGTGGATGTCTCTGCCTTGGATGGGTCCGGAGCCGCTGAGCAGGCACCGGCTTCTGAGGGTGTATTTAGGGCTACAGACTTGCATATTAAACCGACTCCAACTTCTTTGCTAAGGTCTAAATCTCGATCTATGTCTAAAAAAATTATGCCCAGGCCACATGTTCAGGCCCCTTTGCCTAAAAAACAAATGATCAAAATGGCTGAAGATTTAATTACTCTAATCAGGGGTAGTCGACCACTCCCCCTCCAAGAGGCCTAGGATTGAATTTGACTATGAATCTTCTGAACAGGACTTTGTTTCTTCTGGCTTTTCTAATGGTCTGGATTTATCCATTCCTACTTATGAGGACTCTGATGCAGAGAATTCCATTCCCTCTGCTTCTCCACCAGAAGATTTCTCTTTTGGGGAAACTTTACATACCTTAAGGGAGCATTTCCACTGGGAAAGTCAGGGTTTCTCTGAATCCAAAAAGAGGCTTAGGGATTTCCTTCTTCTTCTTCAGCATAGGTCTTTGGCTATACCTCCTGTACTAGATATTGTTGATGATGTGTTTTCGGAATCCAGTATGGCCCCTGATTCATTTCCTCCAGCCCCTAGCAAACCAGACAGGTACTACAGGGTTCCTGAGTCCCACAAATTCCTTTTCAAAAATCCTGTTGTGGACCCGGACACCATTTCTCAGGGGCCCAAGGGCATTAAGGCTTCTACTGCTAAAAATCCTACCCCTTCTGATAGAGACTCCAGGGCGCTGGATAGATGGGGTAAAAAGGTTTACACTTCTGCAACCTTAGCAATCAGGGCTTTAAACTGTCAATTCCATATGCTAAAATATCAACAACATATCATGGGACTGCTTAAACAGAAAATGATGTTGATTTCTGACTGTGGAGAATAAAGATTTGCAGGAATTATTGCATTCAGCGGAACAAGTTGGCAAACATACTTTGCAGTGTGGTTTTGATTCCTTACAAGCCTCTTGTGGGGCTGCTGTTACTGGGTCTGTGCTTAGAAGGCATGCTTGGCTTAAGGAGCAATCTCTGCCTGATCATGTTAAAGCAAAACTTTTGGATGCTCCTTTACAGTAGGACCGCTTATTTGGCAATAAGGCTGAAGAAGTTCTAAAAAAGATGGAAGATAAAGCTAAATCTATACAAACTGTGAAAGATTTCTTACAAGTGCAACCTCCTAGATTTAGTAGGCATTGGCCTATTAAGAACTGGTCCTATCAAGCTCCTTCCAGAGCCACTACGGCCAAACCCAGACATTCCAAAACCACCAGGTTTCAGTCCCAAGGGACTTTCAGAACTAAGCAATGGGGTGTGTCCACTTCCAAACCTGGAAACAACAAGGCACCACCCTATGGAAAACAGTCTCAATGACTTCCCTTTGAAATTACCAAGCACTTACCTCTTAGCAGCCCCTTTGGGGGGAAAACTGGCTCTTCATTCAAGAAACTGGCAACTTATAACCCAGGACAAATGGGTTTTAAATATAGTGTCCCAGGGATACAGATTTCATTTCCACACACTGCCAACTCCAAACGGGTGGCCAGACCTGCCCCCAAATCAGTGGGCAGATTCTCAGAAACGAGTACTTTCCCTCCTAAACATGGGAGTTATTCAGCTAGTACCAGAAGAGGCAAAGGGACAAGGTTTCTATTCCAGAATTTTCCTGGTACCCAGAAAAGACAAATCATGGCGTCCAATTCTGGACCTGTCTACTCTAAATACCTTTCTGGACATTCCAAAATTCAAGATGCTGACTCTTCACCAGTTACTTCCTATGCTAGGCAAGGATGGCCTGGTTGGCAACTCTCGACTTAAAAGAGGCTTACCTGCATATCCCAATCAGGGAGTCTTGCAGAAGATTCCTACGCTTCAAAGCAGGCTGCATGCATTATCAGTTCTCTGCACTGCCCTTTGGCTTGTCTACTGCGCCCAGGGTATTCACAAAGTGCCTGGCTCCAGTAATTGCATTTTGCAGGCAAATAAATATTCAAATATATCCATACCTGGACGATTGTCTAATTCAGGCAGAAAACCAGGCCATTCTTCTAAAACATCTGGCATTTGTAAAAAGACTTCTAACCTGTCTAGGGTACACCATAAATGAAAAGAAATCTCAACTGGTACCCTCTCAAAAAATTACAGTCCTGTGTGCAAGCTTGAATACAACTGCCCAGATGCCTTTCCTTATGCCAGAAAAGCAAATTCATTTTGTGACTTACTTCAGACAGACGGCCACAAAAACCCTGCTTATCTGCAAGGCAAATACTGCAAGCCTTGGGGTTCATGGCCTCTTCTAATTCCATATACAAGACTGCATATGAGGAAACTTCAGTGGTACTTAAAAAGTTTATGGAGTCAACATTGTCACAGCCATGAAACAATGATTCCTATCATACCTTGCCTGCGCCTAGAGTTCCGCTGGTGGGCAGAGGCCTGCCACCAAAACAAGGGACTGCCATTCACACCACCCCCTGCCGCCCAAACCCTAACTACAGACGCATCAGACTATGCATGGGGGGGGCTCATCTGGCAGGGAAGTGCATTCAGGGCAAATGGAGCCCAAATCAAATGCACCTTCATATCCATCAAAAAGAAATGCTAGCTGTACAGAATGCACTGACAGCCTTCAAAGACTACCTTCATCCAGGACAATTACTGATAAAAGACGGACAACACCACGGTTATGTGGTACATAAACAATCAGGGGGGTACACATTCCTACCCCCTCTGCAGACTAGCCATGGCATTGTGGAATACGGCCTTGAGCTACCAAGTACAACTACAAGCTCAATTCCTGCCAGGAAAACAGAATGTTCTGGTAGGCGAACTAAGCAGAAATCTCATGGATCCTCACGAATGGAGACTGAAACCACGGATTTTCAACATGTTGACACGCAAATGGGGGAGCCCAAACATAGATCTTTTTGCCTCACCCCAGAACTACCAGTTGGACAAATTTTGCACAAGATCTCATCACAAAAAAGCCTGGAAAGTGGATGCTCTGTCATTCAGCTGGAAAAACCTATCAGTCTATGCCTTCCCCCCTCTGCCTCTGCTCTTCAAAGTTCTACTAAAAGTCAAACAGGACAAACCAAAAATGATTTTGATTGCTCCAGACTGGCCTTGCCAACACTGGTACCCACTCCTGCGCAGTGTGTCACACATTTCTCCGTGGCACCTGCCTCAGACACCTTCCTTACTGTCTCAGCAGGAGAACCAAATTCTGCACCCTCAGCTCCAAACATTGAATCTTGCAGCTTGGCTAATCACTTAAATTCACCCTTAGCATCCCTCAGCAAACCTGTGACGGATGTCATTTTGGAGGTGAGAAGATCTAGTACTAGAAAATCTTATGCTGTCAAATGGAAAAGATTCTGTGCCTGGAATCAATCTCAAGGGATGAGCACAGCAGTGCCCTATTTACCTCAGATTTTGCAATACTTAACTGAGATGCTTCATAAGGGTCTGTCTTTTTCTTCCATAAAAATCCATGCTTCAGCCATTTCAGCTCATTACAACATAGACCCCCTTCTTCTCTCATCCTCTTGTAAAGCAGTATCTTAGAGGGGCCAGAAACTTAAGACCACCCAGGAGAGCTCCAACCCCTGCCTGGGACCTTAACTTTGTATTGGAGAAACTCACTGTACTTCCTTTCGAGCCAGCTGCAACTGCAGACTTAAAATTTCTTTCCTGGAAAACAGCCTTCCTTTTAGCAATTAGTTCAGCTAGAAGGATGTCTGAATTACAGGCCTTTATGGCAGTGGACCCTTTCATCATCTTTCACGTGGACAGGGTGTCACTCGGGACCAAGCCATCATTCATGCCCAAGGTGGTATCCAGTGTGGCTCTTAATCAGTCCATTCATTTGCCAACTTTCTTTCCCAATCCACAGAACAAGGGAGAACGAATTCTGCATTCATTGGATATACACAGACAACTTAGATTCTACTTGGACAGGACAGGACTAAATCTCGAAGAAAATCTGAACAACTGCTGGTAGCATTTGCTGCAGGGGCAGAGGGGAAGGCTATTTCAAAGCAAACCATTTCTAAATGGATAAGCCATTGTATTCATTTCTGTTATAAGCACCACGGAAAACCTATCCCCCAGGGGATCAGATCTCATTCCACCAGGGCTGCATCTACTTCAGAAGCCAGGATTACTCTGATTCTAAAAAGAGGCTTAGGGATTTCTTACTCCTGCCCCAACACAGGCCTTTAGCTAGACATTCTTGATGATGCCTTTTTGGAATTTAGCTTGGCCCCTGACTCTTTACCTCCTGCTCCCAGAAAACCTAATAGATATTACAGGGTTCCTGACTCTCACAAGTTCCTCTTTAAAAATCCTACTGCGGATCCTGAGACCATTTCACAGGGACCCAAGGGCATTAAGGCTACTCCTGCCAAAAATCCTACCCCCTCTGATAGAGATTCCAGGGCCCTGGATAGATGAGGTAAGAAGGTATACACTTCTGCAACCTTGGCCATCAGGGCCTTAAATTGCCAGTTTCATATGTTAAAGTATCAGCAGCATATTATTGGATTGCTTAAACAGAAAATGATGTTGATTCCTGACTGTGCTGAAAATAAGGATTTACAGGATTTAATGCATTCTGCTGAACAAGTTGGAGAACATACTTTGCAATGTGGTTTTGATTCACTAGAGGCATCTTGCAGGGCTGCTCTCACCGGGTCTGTACTTAGAAGGCATGCTTGGCTTAAGGAACAATCTTTGCCAGGTCATGTTAAAACTAAATTGCTGGATGCTCCCTTAAATCAGGACTGCCTGTTTGCCAACAAAGCAGAAGTTGTTCTTAAAAAGATGGAGGAAAAAGCTAAATCTATGCAAACTGTTAAAGATTTCCTACAAGTACAGCCTCCAAGATTTTAGTAGGCATTGGCCCTCTAAGAATTGGTCCTTTCCTGCCTCTTCCAGGCCTTCTCATTCCAAACCCAGAACCAGTAGAACACCCAGGCTTCAGTCCCAGGGTACACACAGGACTAAGCAGTGGGGGGCTCCCACTTCCAAATCAGGGAGTAGTAAGACTCCCCCCAATGGTAAGCTGTCTCAATGACTTAACTTTAAAACTTCCAAGCACTTCTCAACTGACTGCTCCTTTAGGGGTAAAGATTGCTTTGCAAGCAAAAAACTGGGAACTCATTACCCAGGACAAATGGGTTTTAAATATAGTTTCCCAAGGATGCAGATTTCACTTCCACATATTACCAACCCCAAATGGTTGGCCAGATCTACCCCCAAATCAGTGGGCAGAGGCTCAAAAGCAAGTACTCTGTCTCTCTTAAGCTTAAAGGCTATTCAAACTGTACCAGAAGAGGAAAAGGGACAAGGTTTCTATTGAAGACTTTTCCTGGTACCCAGAAAAGACAACTCATGGGGTCATAGCCTGGACCTTACTATCCTAAACACCTTTTTGAGGAGTCCAAAATTCAAGATGCTAACTCTTCACCAGTTGCTTCCTATGCTAGGCAAGGATGCCTGGTTGGCAACACTGGATTTAAAGGAAGCCTACCTGCACATCCCAATCAAGGGAGTCTTGCAGAAGATATCTACGCTTCAAAGCAGGCTACATGCACTATCATTTCTCTGCACTGCCCTTTGGCTTATCTACTTCGCTGAGGGTATTCACAAAGTGCCTAGCTCCAGTCATTGCATTTTGCAGGCAAAGAAATATTCAGATATACCCATACCTGGACGATCGTCTAATTCAGGCAGAAAGCCAGGACATACTTTTGAATCATCTGGCATTTGTACAAAAGGTGCTAACTTGTCTGGGGTACACCATAAATGAAAAGAAATCGCATCTTGTACCCTGTCAGCAAATTATATTCCTGGGAGCAAGCTTGAACACAACTTCCCAGATGGCTTTCCTCATGCCAGAGAAACAAATTAATTTGACAACTTACTTCAAACTAATCGCCACAAAAACCCTGCTATCTGCTAGGCAAATACTGAAAGCCTTGGGGTTCATGGCCTCCTGCATTCTACTAATTCCATATGCAAGACTGCATATGAGGAAACTACAATGGTATCTAAAAAGCCTATGGTGTCAACATTTTCAGGATCTAGAAGCAATGATCTCTATCATTCCTTGCCTACAGTTAGAGTTCCTTTGGTGGGCAGATGCCTGCCACCAAAACAAAGGACTACCATTCACTCTACCCCCTGCAGCCCAAACCCTAACAGATGCATCAGACTATGCATGGGGGGCTCACCTGGCAGGGAAGTGCATTCAGGGCAAATGGAACCCAAGTCAAATGCACCTGCATATCAATCAAAAAGAAATGTTAGCTGTACAGAATGCTCTGACAGCCTTCAAGGACCACATTCTTCCAGGACAATTAATGGTAAAGACAGACAGTACCACTGTTATGTGGTACTTAAACAAGCAGGGGGGTACCCATTCATACCCCCTTTGCAGACTAGCCATGGCTCTGTGGAACACAACCTTGAGCTACCAAGTGCATCTACAGGCTTAGTTTCTGCCAGGAAAACTAAATACATTGGCAGATGAACTAAGCAGAAATCTCATGGAACCACACGAGTGAAAACTGGAACCTAAGACTTTCAGCATGTTGATAAACAAATGGGGGAGCCCAGATATAGACCTGTTTGCCTCCCTCCAGAACTACCAATTGGATAAATTCTGCAAAAGCACTCCCCCCCCCCCAAACAGGCTTGGAAAGTGGATGCTCTGTCCTTCAGCTGGAAAAATCAATCAGTTTATGCCTTTCCTCTTCGGCCTCTCCTCTCCAAAGTATTACTAAAGATCAAACAGGACAAACCAATGGCGATACTGATTGCACCAGACTGGCCATGCCAACACTGGTACCCCCTCTTGCGCAGTGTGTCACTGCTGGCTCCATGCCACCTGCCTCAGACCCCTACCCTGCTGTCACAGCAGGAGAGCCAGATTCTGCACCCTCAGCTTCAAACCCTGAACCTGTCAGCCTGGCTAATTACCTAATCTCTCCGTTATCTCTTAGTAAACAAGTGTTGGATGTCATTTTGGAGGCAAGGAGGCCTAGTACTAGAAAATCTTATGCTGAAAAATGGAAAAGATTCTGTGCCTGGAACCAAACTCAAGGGATGGGCACAGCAGCGCCCAGTTTACCTCAGATTCTTCAATATTTAACTGAGATGCTTCACAAGGGCCTTTCTTTTTCATCCATCAAAATTCATGCCTCAGCCATTTCAGCTCATTACAACACAGAACCACTCGTCTTCTCTCATCCACTGCTCAAGCAGCTTCTCAGAGGGGCCAAAAACTTAGACCTTAACTTTGTCTTGGAGAAACTCTCTCTTCCTCCTTTTGAGCCAGCTGCAAATGCAGAGTTGAAATTCCTTTCTTGGAACACAGCCTTCCTTTTAGCAATCACTTCAGCAAGAAGCGTATCTGAATTACAGGCCCTTATGGCAGTGGAGCCTTTCATCATCTTTCATGCGGACAGGGTGTTCCTCACGACCAATCCCTCCTTCATGCCCAATGTAGTATCCAGTGTGGCTGTTAATCAGGCCATTCATTTTACTTGGACAGGACTAAACCTCAAAGGAAATCTGAACAACTGCTGGTGGCATTTGCTGCAGGGGTAGAGGGGAAGGCTATTTCAAAACAAACCATTTCTAAATGGATAGGCCATTGCAGCCATTGCATTCATTTCTGCTATAAGCACCATGGAAAACCTATCCCACAGGGGATTAGACCACATTGAACCAGGGCTGCATCTACCTCTACAGCCTTTCTCAGAGGTGTCCCTACCTGGGGCATCCTAGAAGCTACTACCCGGAGTTCTGTACATACTTTCACCAAGCATTACCATTTGCCAATTTTCTCTAAATCCAGAGCTGGCTTTGCCATTGCAGTCTTCCAGGGCCTTATAGCTGGTCCTAATGCTATCTAAATTCCTCCTCCCATCCTTAGCTTTGGGAATCTACCCAAATGTGATGACTGCAACAGTGAAACACGAAGAACATAGTACAGTTGTGTACACTTACCATAAATGTAGATGTTCGAGTGTATTCACTGTTACAGTCCTGGTTACCCTCCTTCCAGCCCCCTGAATTCTTTTGCCTATACCTCTATTCTCTTTTACCATGCTTAAAAGCTTTTTGGTGTATTTGCTTTTTTGTTGGAAGTATAACATTGTATGTATATATATATATATATATATATATATATATATATATATATATATATATATATTTAATTGCTTCCCATTAGGGGGCACCTGACTTCTGGGGCAAGAACAACTGATGTAATGGTGTCGGCTGCATGATTTATACTCCTGACTACCTGACATCATGGAAGATGAGACAGCAACCGACGCAGGACCCAAGACTTTGATAATCAGGCCGACTGAGGGCTACTGCAAGCAGATAACCCAAATGTGATGACTGCAACAGTTAATACACTCGGACATCTACATTTATGGTAAGTGTACACAACTGTACTTTTCTTGTGTTATGTATACTTTTTCAAAGTGTCTGACTACCTTAAACTGTATTGGTCATCATGTTCTATATGTAAGTAACACACATTTGGAGTTGGCTATAAACTCCTTACTATATGCAATACCAAATAAGACAATTCATGATGCAATTTTGTTTTCCTGGCATTTTATTTTGCTGGTAAGGATGGCCCCTGAATATTTTTCTCAGAGCTGAAAACCCTGCTATGACATTGTGAAAGACCGAGCCCACAGTGCTAATGTGCAGACTACTTTATTTCAATGTTAAATGCATCAAAGGTAGTTTCATATGCCCTAAAAAGACAAATTGTCAACTAGTTCTTGTACATGAAATACCACACGTTGAAATTTAACGTGATAAGGTAGTAGTGAAACCACAAAGAAAGCAAGAAATAGTTCGTCTAAAGAGCTAAGCTGGTTTTATTTACCAATAATGTTTTGCAGCTGTATGTATATCATTACTGAATGCCTACTATGATATTGTTTTGTGGGTGTGGTTATAGAGAAAAAAATGAATGAACAGTGGAACTGAAAAATCAAATAGCACACTATAGTGTATTATAGGACAGGTTATTTTGCCTGTGCTGAAAATGTCATGTTAGGGCACCTAGCCTAGTACTTATCTATGAACCTGTACTCTTCATTTTTTTGCAAAATCACTTCCAACTTTATGAGGAGTACATCTGAGAAGTAATTTAGTTTTAAAACAAATATGTTTCCAAACATGACCAATACACTTCAACTCAATTTAGTAATTTCCAGCTCCAGACAAGTGGAGTACCTCAGGGTTCAGTCCTGGGGCCGCTCTTGTTTGGCATCTACTTCTCTGAAGTACAGGTCAACACTAAGGGAATCTGGCTAACAAAGTTTGCAGATGACTGCAAACTAGGAGCCATTATTGAATCCCCAAATGATGTGGATACTCTACAAAAGGGCCTTACAGAAACAGATGCTTGGTGCCAGAGCCATGGGCTCAAGCTCAATGCCAAGAAATGTATTGTTATCCCCTTTGGGAAAAAACATGTATCCATGAATTACCATATAGGTGGCAGTACACTAAACACAGAAAGTGTGATAAGAGACTTAGGGACACAGGTGGACAGTGGTCTCACCTTTGATAACCACATCGCCACAACAGTCAGGAAATCCTTCTATGTGGCACACCTCATCACGAGGGGCTTTTCATCCAGAAAAAGGGAGGTCGTTGTCCCACTGTACTCATCCCTCATTAGACCCATTATAGAATACAACGCCCCATTTGGTATGTACCTCTCAAGACATCTGCAACAACTGGAAAGGCCTCAGAAATACCTCACTAAAAGAATCACAGGCCTAAAGCAGATGCCCTACGCTGACCGCCTTAAAAAACTCCAGCTATACTCTGTCGCATATAGTCTACTCAGAGGTGATCTCTGCTTAACATACAAGGCCATGTTAAACCCAGAGCTGTTGGACATGCTACACTTAAAGAAATCCCAGTCCCTCAGAGCTACACGCTCCAGGGATCTAAACCTTGTCATCACAATAAACAAAACACATTGGAGGGATAGGTTCCTGACCCAGAGACTCCCCAGACTCTGGAATAGATTGCCCATACATGTCAAGCAGAGTGCCTCTTTGGACCTCTTCAAGAGGAACCTTGACGATTGGATGGGAGAACGGAAATTCAACCCAGGGATCACGTCAGTCGCCCTGCTAGACAGGGGTCCAGGAAAGTAAATAATGTGGGAAGAAATAACCAGGGAATTGTTATGGCTAGGCTTGTATAGGCCCTAGGGCTGATAGCCTAGTACCAACCTATGAACCTATGAAAAATAACATGTACTGAAAGAATCAATTAATGCTGCTTGCACTCTTCTCCCTAATCTGTTATGTTTTAAATCACTTTTTGTATATTGTAGTGTAGTTTTTCTTAGAATCCCTAACTTGCACAACTGTTTAACATATATGCATTATGATTTTATTTATTTCATAGTGTTGTATAGTTGACTTTTTCCTATGGCCCAGTCCTTGATTGAAAACTGTGACACCATCCTAAAAGACAGTAGGACCTTTCTACAAAGATTATATGTGGCTACTTCTGATTTGAATGCTGACTGTCTTTTAGTGACAATGGATATAGAGTCACTCTTTACTGTGATCCCCAATATTTGGGGCATAGAAAATGTCAGGAAATTTATGCATGTCAATCACTGTTTACTGAGGACAAGATCAATTTAATTTGTTCCCTTCTAGAATTGTTTTTTAGAAAATAATGTTTTTCTGTTTGAAGATCAGTTCTGTGCACAAAAGGTTGGTGTGACGATGGGCACAGCCTGTGCCAATAGCTACGCTGACCTTGTATTGGTACTGTGGGAGAAAGATGTTTTACGTCAAGCTGAGGGCTTCTCTGAACACATTTTATGGTATGTAAAATTTGTGGATGATATTTTTTTTATTGTGGAAGGGGACAGTTGAGAGGCTCATGCAGTTTATAGAGTTTTTACATCAGTCTACAGATTTTTTAATATTTACTTTTAAATATTCTTTTGATGAAATTGAATTCCTTGATAAGGTGAACAAAACTGATTTGACAAGCCTAGTAACTAGTATTTGTAGGAAACCCACAAGAAGGAATAATATGCTCCATAGAGATAGCATGCATCCTAGGCATGTTACCTGGAATGTTGTTAAGGGGCAGGTGTACAGGGTCATGAGACTCCACAATAACAACAAACAGCTTGTTCAAGGTCTTAGAGACCTTGAAAATGGATTTTATAGATAGTGACTATAAGGAAAAGGATATTGACAGTTGTATTACTGTTGCGTTTAAGGAGAGAGGGGGCAAATGTAGGCCATACTACGATGTTGTATCTAACACTGAAGCCATAGCTACAGAATAAGATTGATTAGGTTTCCCCTCACGTACTCGTCTGATGTTAGTAGTATGTGTGACATTGTTAAAAGGAACTGGGGCATTTTGGATACTGTAGATGAGTTAAGAAATGCCATAGACACTGTTCCACACTTTTCTTTTTAAAAATAACAAATCTTTGAAAAGGCATTTGTGCTCTATGCTTCTACTTCTAACAAGGTTTTACAGTCAGAGAGGCATGCATGGCACTTTTAAATGCAGGAATTGCACAGCCTGCAAGTTTATACACTCTAATCCTATTTACATACACCCTAACATGCACTTTACAATAGATACAAACTTTTATGCTGATTGCAAGACCAAGAACATTGTTTATTTCAGTTACTGCACTGTTTGTCATGCTTTTTATGTAGGCATGAGTAATAGACAACTCAAAGACAGAATGTTGGAACATCAGAGAGACATTAGAAACAGGAAAGACACTAATGCTGTTGCTAAGCATATTATGTGCCACGGACAGGAACATAATATTAAATTTCTTGTGCTAGAGATTATTTCTGAGAGGCTAAGAGAGGGAGACCTTATGAATTGCACAGAATCTGCAGACCAAAAATGGATTCTGTCTCTTAAAGACACCAGGTCTTAATGAAATTGTCTCTCTTAAGCCTTTTTTAAAAGCTAGACCTCTCAAACACGAAGTATAGGACTGTCTTTAAATACTTTTTACGTATTTTTTATGTTTTCTACTTGTTTTATTTGCTTGATTTCTAGTTGTGATATTTTTCTTTCAGATAATTGCTGCTTTGATTAGTGCCTTAATTGACTGATTCATTTATGCTATTTAAGTGCTTTTGTTACTAGTTGAGAACAGTCTGATGAAGTGGTGAGAGCACACCGTGAAATCGCTAACTCTCTTTTGTGTGCATTAAAGTTTTTTGTTTTACCTTCAGCTGTGTTAGTTTCGGCACTTTTTTTGTTTTTTAGTACTTGATTGAAAATGTGTTTGGTTGAGCAAACAGACCTATGTGGTTGACAAATGTGCAAGTAAATATTCACCAAAGCCATGCATGAGGAGAAGATGGTACACACCGCCTACTTTGACCTGGACAAAGCCTTTAACAATATTCCCCACTCAGGCATAATAGATAAACCTCTCTCAACTACGTATGAATCTATATGTTATCAGATGGGTAGTAAATTGGCTCACTGATAGTACCCAACTAGTCAAAACAGGAGAAGCCACCTCAAGCAGTAGGCCTGTAACTAGTGGCGTTCCTTAGGGTTCGGTCTTGGGGCTTCTGTTAATTGGGATATACTTTTCTGAGGTGCAGGCCAAAAGCAGTGGGCTATGACTGATCAGGATTGCAGATGACTGTAAGCTGGGCACTGTCGTCAATTCCCCTAGTGATGTGGATATCCGCCAAGAGGGTCTCACTCAAACCAATGACTGGTGCCAGAAACATGGCCTCAAGCTGAATACCAAAAAATGCATCATCATCTCCTTTGGGACGAGTGATGTCCCCACAAATTATCACATTAATAACAATGTCCTAAGCATGCAATCAGTCATGAGGGATTTGGGCACCCAGGTTGATAACAACCTGACTTTTGACCACCATGTTGCTTCTGTTGTATGGAAAGCTTTCTACATGGCCAACCTCTTAAGTAAGGGTATCTCATCCAGGGACAAGGAGGTCATAACATCTCTGTATTCTTCCCTTATAAGGCCCATTATTGAGTACAGTGCCCCTTTCGGCATGTACCTTGCAAAGCACATGTAGCAGCTGGAGAGACCACAGAGTTTCCTCTCCAGGAGAATCCAGAGTCTTAAATATCTGCCGTACACAAGTAGGCTAAAAGCCCTATCCCTCTACTGAGTTTCATACAGACTCCTCAGAGGTGATCTCTGTCTGGTATGCAAGCTGATCTCGGACCCCACCTTGATGGGACTGCTGCATATCCGCAAATTAAGCTCCACTTGAGTAACCATCACTTGCAGTCTCAACCTGGTCTGTGACATCAATAAGATTTGTTGGCGTGACACATTTGTGTCCAAGAGACTCCCCCATCTGTGGAGTAGACTCCCTCTCCACATCAAACAGAGTACCTTTTTACCCCCTTTTAAGCAGAACCTGTATAGCTGGATGGGAAACAGAAAATACACCCCTGGGATTCCACCCGTGTCCCTGCTGGACAGGGGAATCGGGTGCTGACTTTAACTTCCTATGATCCTATGTAGTTTTGCTACTGGCATGCATATTGTGGTTTTCTAGTTTATTTATCCTTCATGGTACCTTTTAATGTTTTTTTTTTGGTAGGTTTAAATGTTTTGTGACTGACAATGAATAGAAATTAACATTTTAAAGAGTGTTATTCGAATTGCACCAAACTGTAGAGATATTATTTACAGTGCATTTATTAAACCCTCTCCTTTGGTTTCAGGACCTATGTGTTGAGAGAACCTGAAGGCTGGTAATATGGAAGATGCAGGAAGGTACAAGTTCTCAAATCAAGGACATCGAGGAGAAGAGAAGAATAATAAAGAGGTAGTAAATGTTAGGACGAGCAGTTCAGCTTTAAAAACTGGGCCTGTCCCTCTGGACTTGGAAAATGGACCCACATATAAATCAGAGAAATTGTCACAGAAGAAAAAAGCAACTTGTGACAACAGTCCAAGGAAAGGAACCCAGTGTGTCACAATCAGTCCATCTGCTGTAGGGTCCAGTCCTAGAGCGTGGCATAATAATGGCTTTAGCAAAGAGCTTAAAGCCTTGCAAACGTATGAGCACTATAACCACTCATGTAATTGGAGAGATCGCAAATCTCCATCTAAGAAACATGCTGTCAGTAGACCCAGAAATGAGTCTGCTCCAGAAATGGAAGGCATCATGAGGCAACTAGAAACCAGCGAAAAAGGGAAAAAAAGTGTGAGGAGACAACTTCAGAAAGAGCTTTTGAATGAAGATATGTCATCAGTGACAGCAGAAGGTATGGAGAATATTTTAACAGTCATGTTGTTAGAAGATTTTTGTTGATAGTAGCATTTCAAGTCAGAGGCTATCTGTAGACATAAAAGGCGGTATTATGGCTGGAGGAAAGAATGACAAAGTAATGTTCTATGAGAATTGTGTATTTAAACTTGAACATCAAACCATCTAAAACTGTATTAGTAAGCTAAAGTCTAAATGTTCACATATCCCTTAAAAGGATTTTAGTACTTATAATTGGTGGCGAACAACTTTCATTTTCTCCTTGTTTTCTTGGTCAGTCTTAAAAGCTGTCCACTTCTGTATTTTTCATAGAAACATGCATCTAGTGAGATGTTTTTTGAGAGGGAGAGATGTGTGCAGTTATTGTTTGTTTCTGCTGTATTTTCCCAAACACTGTGTCCCTAGCCACTTGGATAAACCTTAATTTTACTTCTGCACTATTGCTTTATGGCGAGATGCAGTAGGATGGGAAAGTTTAAAAAAAGTGGGGATTTTCCTGATAAGTTTATTTCTTCTTCCAGTCTTAAGAAATCGGAAATACCTGGGCAAAATTTTCTCCAGTGTATGGGATGTTACTGTGGAAATGAAATTAGAAACCTAAGTTCTGCAGATCTTTACAGACATGCACACAGTGCGAGATGCAGTAAAGACTGTTTCTTGGTCTTTTGGGAACATATTTTTTAGTTTTTGCCAGAAAACATGAAGAAAAAGATTAATCACTAAACTTCTTCTCATGTCAATCTCACTGGCGATAAATTTTCTACATCATAATCTACGAAATTTGTCATAAATCATACTTGAATACAAAAAGTTGCTGTATATCTTCACTCTTCAAATGTATTTACACTTTTGTCATTCATCTTGATAGTCTGTAAAACATTTATAAAGTGAAACAGAGAAGAAGGAACCATGCAAGATAGTGAGCTGCAAGGAATTTCTGAAAGAGTGTCTGTCCTGAGCACTGTCTAAACTCAAGTTTTAACATTCTTTGAATATAACCATAAAAACATATAAAGTACTGTATTGCACACTCAATGCTAAACAGGTATGCAAATCAAAGATCTTCTTATGTCAACCTCCTATATCCATGTGTAGGTGAAATCAGCATTTAAAACAGTGCTTATTTTTCCCTAAAGAAATAAACTGTGTGTGGGAGGCACAGTGAGGTGCACCTTGTGTACGTATGTATATGTGTGTGTGTGTGTGTGTGTGTGTGTGTGTGTGTGTATATATATATATATATATATATATATCTATATATATCTATATATATATATATATATATATATATCTATACACACACACACACATATATTTATATATATATATATATATATATATATATATGGGTCACTGTTGTATTATCAAAAACGCAATCCAGCGAATTGTGATGTTCTTCGTGTTTCACTGTTGCAGTCATTACATTTGGGTAATCTGCTGGCAGGTTGCCCTCAGTCGGTCTGAATTCCAAAGTCTTGGGTCCTGCGTCAGTTGCTGTCTTCTCTTCCATGACATCAGGTCGTCAGGGGTATAAAACATGCAGCCAACGCTATTTTCTTCAGTCTTTCTTGCCACGCGGTCCCCGAAGCAGAAGCATTTCGCAAGTGCCGGTCGGCCGACTACTGAAATATTCGAGTTTGAGTTTCAGAACCGAAATCTTCACTAAAGCTAAGTACCCTGTTGGGGAAACTTTTTTCTTGCTCCTTACCAATGTCAGAAAAAGTTAATAATTGTATTACTTGTGGGAAGCAAGTACCTCATAAGGATTTCCATTTATACTGTATCCTTTGCCGAGGCCCTGATCATAACGTGCCTGGCTGTCGGTTTTGTGCTAGATTTAACCAATGCAGTATTAAGCGTCAGTATATTTTTGCATCAAAGTATTTTGGAAACCGATTTAACTACCCAGAAATGTCGTCTGATAGCAATCTGACTACCGGAGTACATAAAAAATGCAAAGAAAAGGACAGAGACAAGCAGTCAAGATCCAAAACCGACGACGAAGCTTCTCCTAAGCCAGTCATCGATTCGCCGGTACTCAGTGAGGCGCTTTCGCAGCCTCTGATACCCGCTGCCTTCGAGTCGCAGGCCTCTACCGACACCCACGTGGAGTCCGGCATGCCGCAAGATACTCAAGGTATTGGACCGACGGATGTATCTCTCTCGGATGGGTTGGGAGCTGCTGAGCAGGTGGCTTCTGAGGGTGCATTCAGACCTCAACATTTGTATATCAAACTGACGACAGCTGCAAAACCAAAGACAAAAGCAACTTCTAAAACTAAAAAACTGACTCATGAGCCATGTGCACATGCCTCTATGCCTAAAAAACAGATGTTCAAAATGGCTGAAGACCTCATTACTTTGATCAGGAGTACCCATCCCCCTCCAGATAAGAGGCTTAGGCAAGACACTGATTATGAATCTTCAGATCAGGTTTCTATTTCTTCTGATTCCTCTTCTGATCAGGAATTATCAATTCCTCCCTATGAGGATTCTGATGCAGAGGAGTCTATACCATCTGCATCTCCTCCTGAGGATTATTCATTTGGAGAAACCTTGCATACTTTGAGGGAGCATTTTCACTGGGAGAGTCAAGACTTCTCAGAATCCAAAAAGAGGCTCAAGGATTTCCTCCTTCTTCCTCAGCACAGGCCTTTAGCCATTCCCCCTGTTTTAGACATTGTGGATAATGCGTTTTCAGAGTCAAGCTTGACCCCTGACTCCTTACCTCCGGCTCCCAGTAAGCCTGACAGATATTACAGGGTCCCTGACTCACATAATTTTTTATTTAGAAACCCTGCTACTGATCCTGAAACTGTTTCGCAGGGTCCAAAAGGAGTTAAGGCCTCAACAGCAAAAAATCCTACCCCCTCTGACAGAGATTCAAGGGCACTGGACAGATGGGGAAAAAAGTTTTATACATCTGCAACCTTGGCAATCAGGCCCTTAAACTGTCAATTTCATATGCTTAAGTGCCAACAATATGTTATGGGATTGCTGAAACAGAAAATGATGTTGATTTCTGAATGTGCAGAAAATAAAGAATTGCAGGAGTTATTGCATGCAGCTGAACAGGTTGGAAAGCATACTTTGCAATGTGGTTTTGACTCCTTAGAGGCCTCCTGCAGGGCCGCAGTTACTGGATCTGTGATTAGGAGGCATGCCTGGTTAAAGGAACAGAATTTGCCTGATCATGTTAAAGCTAAATTGCTAGATGCACCTTTACAGCATGATTCTCTGTTTGGTATTAAGGCAGAAGAGTTTTTAAAGAAAATGGAAGACAAAGCTAAGTCTATGCAAACTGTTAAAGACTTCTTACAAGTGCTGCCACCTAGATTCAGTAGACACTGGCCTACAAAAAAATTGGTCCTTTCCCGTGTCAGACAGAGCTCAAAGGGGCAAATCCAGACGCCCTAAGGGTTCCAGATACCAGGCGCAAGATTCGTACAGGTCAAAGCAATGGGGCGCTTCTACCTCCAAATCTGGAGGAGATAAAACGCAAACCTACGGAAAACAATCCCAATGACTTCCCTCTGTCTACTCCAAGCACTTATCTTTTGGCAGCACCCATAGGGGGAAAGCTAGCACTTTTTGCTCAAAATTGGCATTTAATAACCCAGGACAAATGGGTACTAAACATAGTATCACAGGGATACAGATTCCATTTCCACACTCTGCCAATGGCAAATGGTTGGCCAGATCTGCCAAAAAAATCAATGGGCAGAGGCACAGAAACAGGTTCCCCTCATATTCCAAAAAAGCCAACAACTCGTTGGAATACACACAGCAAAACAGCACTTTAATACAAAATAGTAAAAATATAAAATGTGAGTGGTTTCACAAGAGTCCTCTCTGCTTCCTCAGACATATTACAGTAACTTGCTCTTGTTTAAATAATGATACATGTAGGTCATATCCAATCAGTTAACAGCGTCTGGACTGAATAAATAAAAGTTAAAGGCATACACTATACAAACACTATACAAACAATCAATCATATAAATAGTGAACTAAAAATATATGTAAAAAAAAAACTGTAAAAACATGCTCTATAAAATTAGATAGTGGTAAAACTGTAAAATATATGTACAAATATTAGAAGATGTGACCAAACATAATAATCAGTGTTTCAAAGCTCTGTTCCTAAGAAAAGGTGTCATTGAAACCTTACTATTTAGTCCAGGTGGTCTGTCAGCCTGAAGCCTAATTATCCATTCTTGTTCTGAGGCTTTGGTCTTGTTGTTCATGTTCCCACCTCTTTTATTATCTTGTATGATATGTAACACTAGAAACTTGAAGGTGTGTGTGGCGCACTTGTCTCTCTTTTATTTTTAATGCCCCTTACATGTTCTAGGACTCTATCTTTGAGTAACCGATTAGTTTTGCGTACATAGTAGGCTGGGCATTTTGTACAGAAACCAAAGTATACAACATTCTTACTATAACAGTCTGTATAAAAGCGTGTATCAATGCTGAACTTTCTAGTCTGGTGTGTATACTGCCCCCAAATAAATATGAAGGGGCAGGCTGTACACCTTCTACATGGAAAGGTACCTAGCCTATCAGACCTTGCATAGTGGTCTCCATCTAACTTCTTATAGCACAACTGTCTTTTTAATGACACATTGTTTTTGAAGGTAAACGATGGTGTAGCCCCTGTAACACCTTCTAGTTCATCCACATTTATACAGACTGTTATAGAAAGAATGTTGTATACTTTGTTTTTTGTACAAAATGCCCAGCCTACTTTGTTATTATACACAAAACCAAAACCCCCTCAACTAGACAGAAATTCCTATAACTACGCAATAGAGTCAAAAAGCTAATAAAACACGACAAATTCCAATACTACCAGTCTGCCCTAAACTTCTCCCAACACAGCCCCAAACAATTCTGGTCCTCCATAAACTCCATCCTCCACCCAGGTAAAGTCAGTACCCCTCCTCCTAACATCCCTCACTCCTCAGAAAATATTGCTACCTCATACAAAACACACTTCACACAAACCATACTATCACTAGCTAAACAACACAACCCCCCTCCCCTCCAACCCACACCTTCAACTAGTAATCTCCCCACTGCCTTCTCTTTTTCTTGTGTACCTACCTCCAACATAAAAAAAACTCTTAACTAAACTTAAGCCCACCAAATTAGCAGCAGACAACCTCCCAAGTGAATATCTACAAATCGCAGCTGATGCTCTGGCCTACCCAGTATCCATCTTGATTAACCGTTCTCTGTCAGAAAGTTACGTTCCCACACTGTGGAAAGTAACACATATAATTCCCCTTCACAAAGGCGGACACTCCACAGAACTAACCAATTACCGCCCCATAGCTATTCTCTCTCCACTCTCCAAAATACTAGTGAGATGCATACACTCTCAGGTCTCACACTACCTCCTTACTAACAACCTCCTTTCCAGTACTCAGCATGGTTTCCGACCAAACCATAGCACCACCACTGCCTTACTCTCCTTTACTAACACTATCCTTCAGCAGAAAAACAATGGCTATCTCTCCTCTGCAACTTTCCTAGACCTATCTAAAGCATTTGATTTGGTCCCACGCAAACAACTTATCTCTGTTCTCAATAACCTCTCCTTCTCACAATCAGTCACCAACTGGTTTCAGAGTTACCTGTCTGACCGCCAACAATCCATTGTATGGCAGAATTACATATCTCCCCAACTACCTGTCTCCATAGGGGTTCCCCAAGGATCCATCCTTGGACCCCTACTCTTCTCTGTTTTCACCAATAATCTAGCCTCTGCCACCAAACATGGCACACTCCTGCAATATGCAGATGACTCAGCCATCATCTGCTCAGCCCAGTCCCTACCCAAACTGCAAAATGTCACACAGGAGGCCTTTTCCTCTGTTGAAACTTGGTTATCCGATGCCCAATTAATACTCAACCCAAACAAAACTAAAACTACTCATCTTCCAACCCACCAAACATACTCAAAACAACTCTCACTTTAACATCACAGCAAAAGACAACACCACTATGTACCCAACTGAACACACCAAATTGCTATGAGTGGAAATAGACAATAAACTAAAATTTGACATTCACATATCCATGACCATAAAAAAGTCCACAAAAAACTAGGAGCGTTATACAGAAATAAGCAACTTCTCACCAAAGCAGCGAAGATTTCAATAGCAAATTCCCACCTTATCTCCACCCTACTTTATGCCTCTACAATATATACCAACCTAAGGCAATGCAATTTAAACAAGCTACAGACCTGCTACAACAAAATAGCCAAATTCGCCACAGGGGCATCCTGCCGTAGTCACCACTGTCTCTCACTTGCTGAACCGGGCTGGCTTGAACTCCTTTACCTCCTTCAATGGTATCAACTCTCACTCGCCCACAAACTAGTAAACCATCCACTAAATGTCCCATCCCTCCAGAATCTACTCCAACCCTATCGTACCACCAGACCACTAAGATCCAGCAACAAAAATCACTTGCAGATCACTAAAGCCAATAACTCTGCTGGTGAAGCACTATTCTCTTGCACCATAGCCAAATTATGGAACTCCCTCCCACCCACAATTACCTCCATGCCATCATGCACCCAATTCAAAACTTTACTAAAAGTGCACCTAAAAACATGCTGGCTATGCCCTTGCAACTCCCACTCTAATATCACCCACCCCATCCAACCACTACCTTTCTTTCCACTCCACTAACTACCTTGATTATAGCAAGCTCAGCAGCTCATAAGCCTAGTACTTATTATACAGCAGGAACTTCTTATTGTAACATTTGTTAATGTTTGTTATGTACTTCACGGATAAAGATTCTAGTTGTCTACTGATGTACTATGTTCTTCATCTGTAAATATGTTGTAAGTAATTGCTATGTAAATTGTTAATCGCTATGTAATCCAGTGTAACTACTGTCTGTTTATTTTAACTGTGGAGCTTTTCTCCCCGGGCCTCCGCTGACAATGGACCTACGTCCAGTCGGACACTCCCGGTCAACAAATATAAATAAATAAATAAATAAATAAATAAATGTAGGCAAAACTAATTGGCTTTTCAAAGATATAGTCCTAGAACATGTAAGGGACATAAAAAATAAAAAAAGAGACAAGTGCGTTAGCGATGCATGTTATAAAGGAGGGAGCCACACACACCTTCAAGTTTCTAGTGTTAGATATCATACAAGATAATAAAAGAGGTGGGAACATGAACAACAAGACCGAAGCATCAGAACAAGAATGGATAATTAGGCTTCAGGTTGACAGACCACCTGGACTAAATAGTAAGTTTTCAGTGAAACCTTTTCTTAGGAACAGGGCTTTGAAACATTGATTATTATGTTTGGTCACATCTTCCAATATCTGTACATATATTTTACAGTTTTACCACTATCTAATTTTATAGAGCATGTTTTTACAGTTTTTTTTACATATATTTTTAGTTCACTATTTATATGATTGATTGTTTATATAGTGTTTGTATAGTGTATGCCTTTAACTTTTATTTATTCAGTCAAGATGCTGTTAACTGATTGGATATGACTTACATGTATCATTATTTAAACAAGAGCAGCAGTTACTGTAGTATGTCGGAGGAAGCAGAGAGGACTCTGTGAAAGCACTCACATGTTTTATATTTTTACTATTTTGTATTAAAGTGTTGTTTTGCCGTGTGTTTTCCAACGAGTTGTTGGCTTTTTTGGAATATTATACTTGTATTGTTGGTTACTTTATCCAGATTCAGGGGATCTGTGTTTGAATGATTCCTCTCATACCCTGCCTACAACAGGAGTTTCTGTGGTGGGTGAAGGCATGTCACCAAAACATGGGACGGGCTTTCACTCTCCCCCCTGCCAGCCAAATCTTAACAACAGATGCATCAGATTATGCCTGGCGGGCCCACATGGTAGGAAGATGCATTCAGGACATATGGACCCCAAAACAAATGCATCTGCATATCAACCAGAAAGAGATGCTAACTGTTCAAAATGCATTAACAGCCTTCAAGGACTTACTTCATCCAGGACAACTACTGATAAAGACGGACAACACCACAGTCATGTGGTATATAGGTTCATAGGTTCATACTAGGCTATCTGCCCTAGGGCATTTATAAGCCTAGCCAGAGTGTGTGTGGCTTTCACCACCCCTTAGGATGAGAATACTATACCCATTAGTTTGCTGTGCCTCTGTCCAGCAGTGACACAGAGATGATTCCCGGGGTAAACCTACGATCTCCCATCCACTCGTCAAGATTTCTCTTGAACAGAGTCAGTGAGGGGCTCTGCCTCACATGGACTGGGATTCTGTTCCATAGTGTAGGGAGTCTCTGGGTGATGAATCTGTCCCTCCAGCACGTCCTATTTATATCCGTGTTGAGGTTTAAGTCTCTTGCTCTTGTGGCTCTGGTGGATTTGGATTTTTGAGGTGGAGCATGTCCATTAATTCGGGTTGGACATGGCCTTGTATGTCAGGCACAGATCACCTCTGAGCAGACAGTATGCGACTGAATAGAGCTGGAGTTTCTTCAGTCGGGCAGCGTTATGACATATGTTTGAGCCTTTATCCTTTTGGTGAGGAACTTTTGGGGTCTTTCCAACTGCTGCAGGTGTCGGGTAAGGTACATTCGAATGGGGTGTTGTACTCAATCATTGGTCTGATAAGTGAAGAGTACAGGGTACAATGACCTCTCCTGATCTGGATGTGAATCCCTTCATGATCAGGTGGGCAATGTAGAAGGTCTTCCTAACCACTTTGGCAATGTGAGTGTCAAAAGAGAGGTTACTGTCAACTTGGGTCCCCAAGTCCCTGATAACTTCTTCCGTGTTTAATGGATTACCACCTATGTGGTAATTAGGGGTTACCTTGTTTTTCCCAAAGGGTATGACTATACATTTTTTGGCATTTAGCTTAAGGCCATGGCTCTGGCACCAGTTATCCATTTCTATGAGACCTCTCTGGAGGATGTCTGTGTCTGATGGAGTGTCAATTATGGTGCCCAGTTTGCAGTCATCTGCAAATTTTGTCAGCCACAATCCCCCTATGTTTGCTTGCACTTCAGAAAAATAAATGCCAAACAAGAGGGGGCCCAGGACTGAGCCCTGTGGGACACCGCTCATGACCGGCTTAGAGTCTGACATGGCACCAGCAACTCTAACCCTGTGGGTTCTGTCCTTGAGCCAGTTTGCAACCCATCTTGTGACATATGGGTTTACATCTAAGCTGGTGAGCTTTTCTATGATGCCCGAGTGGGGTATTGTGTCGAACGCTTTTGCTAGGTCAAGGTAGGCTGTGTGAATTGCCTTACCCTCATCAATGGCCTTAGTGACTATTTCGAAAAAGTCGACCAAGTTCAAGAGGCAGGATCTGCCCTTGACAAAGCCAAATTGGGTAGGATCCAGTGTCTGCAGGTCCCCAATGTCTTTATTTATGAGTTCCATTATGATCCTCTCCATGGCTTTGCAGACAAGGCTCGTCAAGCTTATGGGGCGGTAATTTCCAGGGTCCGTAGAAGCACCGCCTTTGTGAAGTGGGACCACAGTTGCCGTACGCCATTCTTTGGGTACGTATCCTGTAGTAAGGCTAAGATTAAACAGCAGCCTTATGTGTGGGTTTAGTACCTCATTGAGTTCGAGTAGCACACAGCCGGGGACACCGTCCGGTCCCATTGATGCTGTGTTTTTTGCTTTAGAGAGAGCAGCTCTCACCTGGGCATCTGAGATGTTTGGGAGGCTAGACTCTGGTGGGATAGATATTTCTCCTTTTGGGGTAGAAATTTGCACTGAACCTGTCTGCCAGTATTTTGGCAATGTCTGTGGGTTCAGTGATTTTTGTATCATTTTGGACTAATTCTGAGCATATCTGGGAGTTTCCACCCAGGTTTCTAACATAGCTAAAGAAGGCCTTATGATTGTCTTTTGTGTCTTTAGCGATTTTTCTCTCAAAGTTGGCCTTGGATGATTTTATGAGTGATCGTAGTTTTTTGCTAGTATTGATCAGAGATGCCTTCCCTTTTAGGGATTTTGCTCTGTCATGTAGTAGCTTTCTCCTCTTGTTGTAGAGTTTGTTTATGGCTGGTGTCCACCAGACCGGGTGCCTGCCTTTGGTGGAAAGGGTCTTGATTTTATTAGGGATTGCTTGATCCATACATTCCTGGAGGTGCTCGTAGAAGGCATTTGTAAGGGTTTCAGCAGCGTGGGTTGTGGTTTCCACTGGCTCGGGGGCCTTGAAGGATACCACTCCAGTCTTAAGAAGTGTGAAGTTTGCTTTTGAGAAGTTCTTCACTGTGGTCTTTTTTGCTGGGGTCTTTTTTGCTGGGGTTCGGGGCGGGATGTGGATCTCCAGTGAGATTAATTTATGGTCTGATCTCACCAATGAGGGATATACTTCCGATGTGGAGCATTTTGTCCCCATGGTTGTGATGATCAGGTCTAGTATATTTTCTCCTCTTGTGGGAATGGTGACTAGTTGTTCCATAGCATTTGAGTTTATGAACTCCAGGAACCTTTGGGCTAGGGTGTTGGGGCTTGAGTAAAATGTTCCCAGTCTATGTTTGGGTAGTTGAAGTCACCCAATATGATGGTGTTTGGAGAGACATTCATACTCTCCAGTGTCTTCAGGAAGGCTGTGTGGGTTTCCTGAGTTTGAGAGGGTGGTCTTTAGCATGCTACAAACTGTAGGGCAGTTTTACCTATGGTTAATTGCACCTGGATGGTCTCCGATGCTTCGTGCGTTGCCACTAACCTGGAGGTGTGGGTATTCTTTATGAATATGGATACTCCCCCTCCTTTTGTGGTTCGGTCCGGATTTTGGGGCCGGAACGCATGATATGAGGTATAACCTGATAGTGCTGGGGTGCTCTCAGGAGCCTTGAACCAGGTTTCAGTCACAGCACAGACATCGCTGTTCTCCATACTGAGGAGGGCTTCGAGGGCGTGCATCTTGAGGTTTAGACTTCTGGCATTGAGCAGTATTACCCTTAGTTTTTTTCCATTTTTGTTTTCTAGGTCGGTAGGTTTATCATTTGAGCCTTGCCTAAAAAAGGCACTGTGGGGGTGGCAAGAGCCTTTGCCAATATCCGGAAGCCCAGGGGTGACAGGTGCAAGCCGTCCCTTGTGAAGCAGCGTGGCTTGTCAAGCATGTCATCCCAGGCAGACAGACATTGGATCCCCTTAGAATGACACCAGTAATTAAGCCAATTATTAAAGCTGATCATTTTGTCTCTGTATTGTGGCATTATTCTTGGTGAGGGTAGGATACTGCTCAGGGTCAGGGTCATACCGGCCTGGGCTACATAATCTGAGAGCTCCTCTATGTCTCTCTTCATGTAGTCCAGGGAGGTACGTCTCAGGTCGTTCACACCGGCATGGACAATGACGGAGTCATTCTTGTACTTGCTGTGGAGTGACCTGAGTGCTTGTGTTATGTGGCGGATTCTAGCGCCCGACAGGCAGCTTACTGTGATCTTTTCCTTGTTCAGTCTGTAAACAAGCAAGGGGGCACACACTCATACCCCCTTTGCAGATTAGCCATGGCACTGTGGGACACAGCTTTGACCTTTCAAATACATCTTCAAGCTCAATTCCTGCCAGGAAAACAAAATACACTGGCAGACGATTTAAGCAGAAACCTTATGGATCCTCACGAGTGGAAACTAAATCCAGAAGTCTTCAGCATGATAACAGAGAAATGGGGGAGCCCAGCCATAGATCTATTTGCCTCTCCTCAAAATTATCAACTGAAAAGATTCTGCACAAGGATTTATCACAGACAAGCATGGAAAGTGGACACCCTATCCTTCAGTTTACGCCTTTCATCCTCTGCCTTTTCTCCCCAAGGTCCTCCTAAAAGTCAGACAAGAGAAACCCAGGATGATACTAATTGCCCCAGACTGGCCCCGCCAGTACTGGTACCCAACCCTAAGGAACTTGTCTCAATACCCAGCTTGGACCTTACCTCAAAGACCTCAACTACTGTCCCAGCAAAACAATCCGATCCTGCACAATCAACTACAGACATTGAACCTGGCAGCATGGCTGATCATGTAGTTATACAAACAACACCTCTCAGTAAAGCTGTGATGGATGTCATTTTGGAAGCCAGAAGGCCTAGTAATAGAAAATCTTATGCTGACAAATGGAAGAGATTCTGTGCTTGGAATCAAGCACAAGGAACGGGTACAGCAGGATCAAATATTCCTCAGATATTACCAATACCTAACTGAGATGCTTGACAAAGGCCTATCTTTCTCATCAATCAAAATCCATGCCTCTGTCATTTCGGCTAATTACAATACAGAACCACCAATCTTTTCACATCCTTTACTAAAGCAGTATCTTAGAGGAGCCAAAAAATTTAAGGCCTCCTAGAAGATCACCATTACCTGCATGGGACCTCAATTATGTGTTGGAAAAGCTCACCCAGCCACCATTTGAACCAGCTGCTACCGCTGATATAAAGTTCTTGTCATGGAAAACAGCTCTGCTACTAGCAATTACTTCAGCAAGAAGAGTTTCAGAGCTACAGGCTGTCATGGCTGTAGAGCCTTTTGTCATATTTTACCCAGATAGGTTGTCTCTGAGAATAAATCCTACTTTTATGCCAAAGGTGGTTTCCAGTGTGGCTCTTAACCAAACAATTCACCTGTCAACTTTTTATCCTAATCCGCAGAACAAGGGGGAGAGAATTCTGCATTCCTTGGACGTACACAGACAGCTAAGATTCTACTTGAGCAGGACTAAGCTCTAAGAAAAACTGAGCAGTTACTAGTGTCATATGCTGCAGGATCAGAAGGAAAGGCTATTTCAAAGCAGACATTTTCAAAGTGGATAAGCCACTGCATCCGTTTCTGCTACTTAAACCATGTTAAACCTGTGCCCAAGGGCATTAGGTCTCATTCCACCAGAGCTGCAGCTACTTCAGCAGCCTTTCTAAGAGGAGTACCAACCAAAGACATTCTAGAGGCTGCTACTTGGAGTTCTGTTCACACCTTTACAAAGCATTATCATTTGCCTCTCTACTAAGTCCAGAGCAGGCTTTGCCACTTTAGTGCTGCACGGCCTTATAGCCTCACCTAATGCTGTTTAGCTCCAGCCTCCCAACCATAGCTTTGGGATTCTACCCAAATGTAATGACTGCAACAGTGAAACACGAAGGACATAGTACAGTTGTGTATACTTACCATAAATGTAGATGTTCGAGTGTATTCACTGTTGCAGTCCAGGTTACCCTCCCGCCACCCCCCTTTCATTCTAGAATTTATCTTTCCTTCTCTATCTTCTACAACCTATGTGGTGTATTGGCTTGTAGATGAAGGTAAAGTTTATATTGATGCATGTATTTATATAGATATATATATTTTTGCTACCTTTTTGGGGGCACCTGACATCGGGGGCAAGAAAAACTAAAGAAAGTGGCGTCGGCTGCATGTTTTATACCGCTGACGACCTGACGTCATGGAAGAGAATACAGCAACTGACACAGGACCCAAGACTTTGGAATTCAGGCCGACTGAGGGCAACCTGCCAGCAGATTACCCAAATGTAATGACTGCAACAGTGAATACACTCAAACATCTACATTTATGGTAAGTGTACACAACTGTACTTTTCCGATATTACACTTTAGCGAAAGTGCATATTGTTGACTGCACTTTCGCTAAAGAAATCAAAATAAAAAAAAAAGTAAAAAAAAATAACTTTAAACAGTGTTATGCAGGGGGGCAAGCCCCCCCTCACCCCCCTACTTTATTATTCTCACTCCGAGATCGGACTACAGTGAGGAAAAGGGAATATTCCCTTATCCCCAGTGTAGCACAATGTCAGCAATAGCTTTGTTAGTTGTAAATCAACAGTATACGTTGATTTACAACTAATGGTGCATGCAAACTGCATGCCTTCTTTAATTTCCCACTCCCCATTTAGCGAAAGTGCATTTTCGATAAAATGCACTTTTGCTAAATTGTTTCCTCCGAAACACGGTTTCGATAAATCGTGTTTCGACATTCTATCAGTGACCCATATATATATATATATATATATATATATATATATATATATATATATATATATATATATATATACACACACACACATATACATATATATATATATATATATATATATATATATATATATATATATATGTATATGTGTGTGTATATATATATATATATATATATATATATATATATGTGTGTGTATATATAGATATATATATATATATATATGCACACACTATGTATATATATATATATATATATTATCCACACATACACACACTGTTGGAAACTCCTGGTGTTCTGGCTGAAATGTGATTCTCAAACAATTTGGAAATATATCGTTGATTTTAACCTTTCAGAGTTCTGCATTCTTAATTTTGCCTGACTGAATTATTTTATATATTTTCTGGCAATGTTTTCTGTTTCTCATCTGTCCTGAAACTGTTTTTTCCTCCCTCCCAGCCTATTCTTGTAGTGGTGGTATAGCTGGTGTCTTTGCAGTTGCCCGCCCCTCCCCGCCCCCTACTTGTAAATTTGATCTGGGACACCCCTCCCAGTCTGGTGTTCCCTCTACTTAATACAGAGAGAACATTTGAGAAGGCGTTACAACCCACTTAAGTTCTTAACCTTGAACTTTTCTTTTGTTCCTCCTTCCTCTCTCCTTGTACTTTACTAAAAAATTGCATTTTATTTTGCTTTTGCCTCTTCACTCAATTGTATTTATTCTGTTGCATTTATTACTGCTTGGTAATAGCCTGATTAAATTGTAACTTATTTTGGTTTAAGCACTTGGGCTTCAGACCAGTTGTTTTACATCAAGAAGGTTTGTGGTCTGCACTGTTGTTGCAGGACAGGTAGCTTACATCCTTCTAAGTTGGGAACTGCTGATTAAAGGCTTTGGTGTCTGTTATTCTATAAGTGTATTAGTTCTGGTTTAAGCACTTGGGCTTCAGGCCAGTTATTTTTCATTAAGAAGGTTTGTGGTCTGCACTCTTGTGGGAGGAGAGGCTAGATTCTGCCCTTCTGAGCTGGGAATTTCTGGTTAAAGGCTTGTTGTGCCTGCTTATTTTAACTGTTTCTTTCTGAAATTAGTGCGCCTTGTTTGCTGTAGCATAGACTAGATTCAGGCATACTGAATCTAGCTTTGTTTGCATAACTTGAGCACTAATCCAGGCCATCTTTTTTGGAGAAGGTTCCCATGCACCCTAGTGGCAGGAGTGTGCAGTTAGAACTTGTCTGATTGAAGACTGTTGGAACAAGGCTCAGTTTTGAGCTTTTTTTTTACTGGTTAATTTGTAAAATCAGTTTGCTCATTTGCTACTGTTATATTAAAAAAAAAACTTTGTGCATCGCTGCTTAGCTAGGGTTAAACTATTCCTGACCCCATAAAGTCTGCCCTTCAAATTTTCCCTTAGAAATTGCCAGTTTGTTTTTAGTTTTAGCACTCAAATTTTTTTCTTTGAGCTCAGCAATTGTTCAGAACTCATTGTAAGCACTAAATAAGCTATAGTTTACTACAGCACTCAACTTTCCTCACTTATCTAGAGAAAAACAGTTTTTAGTACTTAATAAATAAGCACCTATCCAGGCATGTCTAAGGGTCAGCTCCCGGCGTTTTCTCCTGTCTACCTGATGAATCTGGGCATCTTGGGGCAATGCAGCAGTTGCCTCATGTACACAGACAACCCACTCCTCCTACCACCCAACACTACAACCTGTGAGAGATGCACTTATATAGCCAAACTGGAAACAAAGGTCTCTTTTACCCAAGACTGGATTAGACAGTCAAGAGGAGAAGGTAAACACTTGCACCACACCACACTCATCACATAGTCCCTCAAAACCTACACCACCAGAATACACACATAGAAACACAAAACACACACCAACATTCGCGGAGGTTCTCAGTAAAAATCTGCTCAAGCAATAGAGACTTCCAAAGCAGAAATGCAAACAACCTCCACCCCCAACACAACCCAAATGACACACAGCCCACAAACTCAGTGTGCCACTCAACCACAGCCCATAAGGCATAACAACGTACTCAACACTCTAGTCATAGGTGACTCTATAGTCAGGCACACTGATGTTCCACTCACCAGGCGAAACAAGGAGAAAGTTACTGTCAGCTGCCTGTCTGGTGCCAGGATCCGCTACATAACACACGCACTCAGGTTACTCCACAACAAGTAAAATATGACTCTGTCATTATCCATGTTGGTGTGAATGACCTGAGACGTACCTCCCTGGACTACGTGAAAAGAGACATGGAGGAGCTCTCCGATCTTGTAGCCCAGGCAGGTATGATCCTAGTCCTGAGTAGCATCCTGCCATCACCCAGAATGATACCACAGTACAAAGATAAAATGATTGACTTCAACAATTGTAATCTGGTGTCATTCTAAGGGGATCCAGTATCTGCCTGCCTAGGATGACATGATCGACAGACCACGATGCTTTGCCAGAGATGGCCTGCACCTGCTGCCCTTGGGATTCTGGATACTGGCTAAGGCTCTTGCCACCCCATACAGTGCCTTTTTTAGGCAAAGTTCAAATGACAAATTTACCACCATAACAGGTACAAGCAAGCAAAATCTGAGGGTAATGCTACAAAGTGCTAGAAGTCTAAACCTCAAAATGCATTCACTTGAGGCACTCCGTAAAATGGAGAACATCGACATCTGTACAGTGACAGAGACCTGATTCAAGGCTCCAGAGATCACCCCTGCATTACCAGGCTATAATTCATACCACAGCTTTCAGCCACCTAACCTGGACCAAAACTGGGAAAACTACTCATGTACCAACTCTTTTGCTCAACGTTTTCTGGAATTCATAAATTCCAACACCTTGGATCAACTTATCCACATCCCCACCAGGGACAGCAATATCCTTGACCTGGTCATTGCCAACATGGGCAACCGGTTTTCCACACCAGAGGTCAATTCCTTGTATCCGACCACAAGCTAATCACCCTAGACATCCACATCCCGCCTTCACCCCCCCCCCCCCCCATTAGGGAAACCACTGTAAAAAATTTCTCCAAAGCCAACTTCACACTTCTTAAGACAGAATTGACATACTTCACGACACCCATGCAGATGGACAATAGAGGTACGACTGCTGAATCTTACACAAATGCACTTTATAAGCACTTACACAAGTGCATGGATCATGCTATCCCTAACAGAAACAAGATGCTGTCCTACAAAAAAAGGAAGCCAATCTGGTGGTCCTCTGCCATAAACCAACTCTACAACAGAAGAAAGAAACTATTGCAAAAAAGAGTTAAATCCCATGATTGAAGGAGCTCCCAGGTCAGCCTCAGTAAGAAGCTGAGATCCCTCATAAAATCCTACAAAGCTAGTTATGAAAACAAAATCGCCACTGATTCTAAAGACAACCACAAAGCATTATATAGCTGTGTCAAGAACCTCAGTGGCAACCCTCAGATCTGCTCTGAGTTACAGCACAATGGAACTAAATATACAGAACCAACTGATATTTCCAACATCCTGGCAGTTAGGTTCATTGCTAACTTTAACCCCCCACCCCACCCCTAAAGGGCCCATCTCTCTATACTGGAAAAATGCAAAATTCTTGTAATTACGGCTGCACAGGTAAAAAGCACACTCTCCAAAGCCAAGAACACAGCATCCTTGGGACCTGACAACATCCCAGGCTGCATTCTACACTAGAATGAACTAGCACCCCACCTAACCACCATGTTCAGACATAGCTTCACCTCAGGCTTTGTGCCCACTGAATGGGCATAGCTCCACAAAGGGGGAGCTACCACAGACCCCGGGAACTACTGCCCCATTAGCCTAACGAGCCTGGTCTGCAAGGCCATGGAATGTATCTTCATAGAACTCATAAACAAGACATTGGTAACCTACAAACTCTGGACCCCACCCAGTTTGGGTGTGTAAAAGGCAGATAATGTTTCCTAAACCTGATAGACTTCACTGAAGCAGTCACCAAAGCCGTAGACAAGGCTGAGATGGTTCACATAGCCAACTAGATCTCGCCAAGGCTTTTGACACCATCTCCCACTCTGGAGTTATAGATAAACTCACTAAACTGGGTATAAATCCCTATGTTACAAGATGAGTTGCCAACTGGCTCACTGACAGAGCCCACACTGTGAAAGTAGCAGACTCCAAATCCGACTTCAAACCAGTGACATGTGGAGTACTACAGGGTTCAGTCCTGGGTCCTCTCCTGTTTGGTATCTACTTTTCTTAAGTACAGGCTAACACAGAAGGTCTTTAGCTAACAAAGTTCGTAGATGACTGCAAACTAGGAGCCATAATCAAAACTCCTAAAGATGTGGACATCCTACAAAAGGGCCTCACTGAGATAGATGCCTGGTGTCAAAGCCATGGCCTCAAGCTCAATGCAGAAAAGTGCGTTGTCATCCCCTTTGGTAAAAACTCTGTACCCATGAGCTACCACATAGATTGTAGTCTACTTAACACTGAAAGTGTGATGAGAACTTGGGACACAGGTGGACAGTAGTCTGTCCTTTGATAATCACATCGCCACAGTAGTCAGGAAGTCTTTCTATGTACACACCTCATCACAAAAGGTTTCTCATCCAGGAAAAAGAGGTTCTCTCTACTTGTTACTCATTAGGCCCATTATAAAGTTGTAAAAACAAAGCACCACAGCCACTGAGCCCAAATAAATCCGAATCCAAGGGAAGAGCTGACAAGAGTTTAGTGTAGAAGGTTTATTTAATAACGCAAACAGCACCACGTTTTCGTCTTCAACTTTATCAAAACAACATGTAATGTGAAAAACCCTTGTGCTTTATACTTTCCCTGTCAATTACAAATTCAAACTAACCAATCAGTATCCACAGTCATGCTAATTGCTTAAAAACTTGTTTAAATACATTGTTGTAGAGCTTAAACATAACCTTGGATGTTTGTTGTTAAATTAAATCTATGAAAACTTGCAGCCTGTAAAATGTTTAAAACATGTACATTCAGTTAAAATTGTTGTTAAAAAATGTTAAAACATAGTAAAACAAGTTAAAATAATGTTTCATGTTTATGCATTAAATTTAATTCATTTTGTGATTTAAGCGCCATCTAGTGGCTTTCCTAAATAACTACACATGCTGAAATTTTGTAACACAGGACTCAAAACACTGTATCAAACCAAGAATAAGTCCCACTGCCTGATTATTTTTTAAAATAATCAAAAATGTCATCTTAATACATTGGAATAGTGTTGTTTAAAGTTTGGCAGCTCTAAGTTTTAAAACAGGGGCTAGGGAAACCATGTCATTGAGCCCTTTGTTTCTACCTGCATCTAAAACAACCTGCCAAAACAATTCACGGTACTCAATAAGGGTCTCCCACATACTAGGGTTTGTCGGAACCACTTCTAAAACAAAAAATAAGTATCCAGTGGTTCCACATTTCAAAGCATGCTTGTACAATGCATTTTTTTTCGTTGTGTACTCTGATGTCGTAAACATGCTCATAAATTCTCTGCTTAAGTTTTCGTTCGCTTTTCCCTATATAAAATGCCTCACATTTTTTGCAGGTGGCAATGTAAATTATTCCTTTGGTCTCACAATTCACAAAGGTGTTTAAGTAGAGCTTTGTATCCCTTGCCTTCAAATAAAAACTGTCCCCGCAGTTTAAATACATACAGTAACTGCATCTACCACATTTGAATACCCCTTTCTTTGGTTTGGTGTTCCTGTCTTTAGAACCGTATTCTAGCATATTCTTGATAGTTTTACCTTTCCTGTAAGTAAAAGTGAGTTCTTTGTCAAAGATGTAGTCAAGGTCAGACACAGCTGAAAAATGTTTCCATTCTTTGATGAAAAGTTTTCTAATACTTGTTGAGTGTCCGTCAAAAGTAGTAATAAGACCGGCCCCATAATTTTTACCAGTCTCATAATCTTTTGTTTCTGATGGCTGCGTTACAGTTTTACCTATTATTGGTGCAAAAGTACTTTGCCTTTTAAGGTTAACTTCCTCAAAAATATGGTTGAATAGCTCCAGTGGATAACCTCTGTTATTGAACAAACCTCTGAGGTAGTGGACCTCCTCCAAAAAAACACTGTCATCTGAGGTCATTCTGCTAACACGCACTAGCTGTCCCTTCACTATGCTTTTCTTTTGATGAAGAGGATGACAACTGGAGTAGTGCAGGTAAGAATTACAAAATGTATCCTTTCTGTAAATCCTCGATGTAAAAGCACCTTCAACCTTGCCAATACAAACATCTAGGTATTTTAAATTATCCTGGTCAAAATACTGTGTGAATTTCAAAAAACTGGTCGTAGTATTGACATAGTTGAAAAACTGACAAAAACTATTGTGGTCACCTAACCAGAAAAAACATAGGTCGTCCAAGAATCTGGTATATATAGCCCACTGTTGTCTAAAAGAAGACTCAAGAAGAAATTTTTGTTCCCAGTAGGCCATGATGATGTTGGCGTAGCTCGGGGCACAATGTGCCCCCATGGCCACACCTTTTTCTTGTTTGAAATACTCACCCTGAAAGTATAGGAAGTTGTTCTTGAGTACAATTTCCATCAGGGTGAGTATATTCCTGAAGTCATTCTGTTCGAACTTGTGACTGTCTACTAACATTTCTTCAAACCAGTTTAAACCATCTTCATGTGGAATGCATCCAAACAAGTCCACCACGTCCATGGTACCAAAAGCCAACCCGTTGGAGTAGATTGAGGGTTGCAATTTCCTCAAAAAATCCCAGGAGTCCTTGAGAATGTGATTCTTACCTTCCAAAACAATTTTGACTTTTTGGTCTACAAATTTGGCCAGGGGTGCAGTCATAGAGCCTTCAGCAGAAACAATAGGTCTTAAGGGTGGATCTACACTGTCTTTGTGTACCTTAGGAATACCGAAGATACAGGGTATTTTAGGTTTCTCCACATTGAGGTACTTGTATGTGTCACTATCGATAGATCCATCCATTAACATACCATATAGGGTTGTATGAATTTTCCTGTAGGCTATATTGATTTCGTTGATAGAAACCCTGGAGTATTTGTCTGTGTCATTAAGAAGGTTCATCATTTTGCCTTCATATGTAATGGAGTCCATAACTACTGCTCCGCCACCTTTGTCTGGTTTCATCACTCTCAGACTGTGGTTATTGGTGATGTCCCGTAGTGTAGCCATTTCTGCTGAAGTTAAATTGGAGTGTATGTATTTGCCTGCAACCAAGGTTCTAATTTCTTTTTCTACCTTGAGTTCAAAATTTCTTAGTTGAGGGTGTGTGGGCAGGTTGAAAGTACTTCTGCGTCTTAAATTAAGTGAATCAGGATTCTCTGTATTTCCCTTAAAAAATAGCTCCAAATTCTTTTTCCTTATGAACAACTTAATGTCAACTAACAACCTAGAGATGTCAGTTTTCTGCTTGGGAATAAAGGTAAATCCTTTAGAGAACAGGTCGAACCAAGTCCGGTCAATTCTGACATTAGAATAATTAAATATGTTGAAATCATTATAGGTCCAGGTGGACATAACCCTGGTAACTGAATCAGTTAGTGCCAGTCCTGATTCCTCTGCCGTGGTGGCCTCCACCCCCTGCCCCCGTAGGTTTTTGGATTGTATACAACCCTCTCTTGGTTCATTAACCTTTCGGACCTCCTTAGGGGGGGGGAACCATTGTCATCATTGACCTGTTCAATATCACCCTCCTCGGTCCATTCCTGTTCATCAGTATGTTCTCTAACCCAGTTACCGTAACCAATTCTGGGTGGGGTTTTAGGCTTGGGGTATTGTGTTTCATTTTTATATTCTTCTGTATCCCTCCTAATTTTCCTTATTTTTCTATCTTGTACTTCTTTGCATCTAGATTCAACATCCTTAAGTAAATTGTGATATTTAATCCTTTCTGTTTCAACGGTGTACATTAAATCACCCAAGTATTGCTTTGTTAATATTGTCAATGTCCCGAAACAACTTTTCCATTAATATTTCATTATTTTTAATAATGGCTTTCATTATCTCAAAACCACATCTGTCAAAAATGGTTATAAGCTCTTTGTGAAACTCAGTCCCTTCAAAAACATTGTTGGGATATTTGCATACCCGTAATCCTTTCGGAACAATGTTTAAGGAGAGACAGTGCTTAAGATATGAGTTGTCCATATCTAAGGTCTTGTGTTTGAACAAAAAAAAGTCTAAATCACTCAACATAGTACTATAGTTCACATTGCTTATAACTTTCTCTTGCTGATGACTAAAATCATATTTCACATTTAAAATGTCTTTAACCAGCTTTTGGGTACCTGTATTGGTCTTGTTAATTGTAGACCCACTGGTTGGCAGTCTTTGCGTCTGGTCTCGTCTGGTCTGGCCTCTCTGACTCTTCGTTTTGTTCGTTGCCCCATTTCCTTCATTAGAACAGTTCAGTAAAATGTTAGGAAAGCCATCTAGACTAGCACTTGCATTTTCGGCTTCTTCATCTGATAAATCCACAGGTTTGGCGTTGGAAACAGCGTTTGTTTCCCTTGTGTCGTTTAGGTGAATAACTTCCTGGTTCCCAGGAAGAAAACTAGATGAAACTGTCTTTGCCATTGTTAAACTGATGGGCGTTAGCAACTCCACTAGTTGCGTTAACTGCCCAATCAGTTTACGAAGCTCCCCAGTCTCTGATCCTCTTGGTACGTGATCTGTGCTCAGTGGAAGCTCCATACAAACTGGTAATCGAAAAAAAGCAGCAAGTGGCAAAATACAAACTTGTAAAAACAAAGCACCACAGCCACTGAGCCCAAATAAATCCGAATCCAAGGGAAGAGCTGACAAGAGTTTAGTGTAGAAGGTTTATTTAATAATGCAAACAGCACCACGTTTTCGTCTTCAACTTTATCAAAACAACATGTAATGTGAAAAACCCTTGTGCTTTATACTTTCCCTGTCAATTACAAATTCAAACTAACCAATCGGTATCCACAGTCATGCTAATTGCTTAAAAACTTGTTTAAATACATTGTTGTAGAGCTTAAACATAACCTTGGATGTTTGTTGTTAAATTAAATCTATGAAAACTTGCAGCCTGTAAAATGTTTAACACATGTGCATTCAGTTAAAGTTGTTGTTAAAAAAATGTTAAAACATAGTAAAACAAGTTAAAATAATGTTTCATGTTTATGCATTAAATTTAATTCATTTTGTGATTTAAGCGCCATCTAGTGGCTTTCCTAAATAACTACACATGCTGAAATTTTGTAACAGGACTCAAAACACTATATCAAACCAAGAATAAGTCCCACTGCCTGATTATTTTTTAACAACAATTTTAACTGAATGTACATGTTTTAAACATTTTACAGGCTGCAAGTTTTCATAGATTTAATTTAACAACAAACATCCAAGGTTATGTTTAAGCTCTACAACAATGTATTTAAACAAGTTTTTAAGCAATTAGCATGACTGTGGATACTGATTGGTTAGTTTGAATTTGTAATTGACAGGGAAAGTATAAAGCACAAGGGTTTTTCACATTACATGTTGTTTTGATAAAGTTGAAGACGAAAACGTGGTGCTGTTTGCGTTATTAAATAAACCTTCTACACTAAACTCTTGTCAGCTCTTCCCTTGGATTCGGATTTATTTGGGCTCAGTGGCTGTGGTGCTTTGTTTTTACAAGTTTGTATTTTGCCACTTGCTGCTTTTTTTTGATGCCCATTATAAAGTACAATGCCCCTTTTGGTATGTACCTCACAAGACATCTACAACAACTGGAAAGGCTGCAGAAATACCTCACAAAGAGGATTAATGGCCTCAAACAGATGCTCTATGCAGACAGTCTCAAAAAAATCCATCTTTACTCCGTCGCATATTGCCTACTCAGAGGCGATCTCTTCCCATCATACAAAGATATGTCAAACCCAGAGCTGTTGGACATGCTCCACTTAAAGAAATCCCAATCCCTCCAAGCTACACGCTCTAGGAATCTACCTGTTGGCTGTTATTAAGAAACAGTAGTGAAGAATTTATCTGTCTTCAGCAGCATTTGGCATCCTGTATGTAATAGGACTATCTTCCTCTACCTGTATGACTTGAGGCTAGCGGGACTGTGGAAGTTTGGCACCTAAAACTTTCCCAGGCCACCAAACTCCTCCCTTTTACCCACAGTTCTGTACAGAGAAGGATGCTCTCCACATCTCTCTTGCCTTATGTCAGTGCATTTGCGTTCACAGAAGGTGGTGTTTGGAGGATTCTTCTTTTAACCAGCCTTTCAGTGCTTTCAGGATTAATTTTGGGAATGTATTTCTCTGTGCTAACGTAATTATAATTCTTATGCATTACTTGTGTTTACTTCATATTTTCGTTGGATGGTGATGCTTATGAATACTGTTTTTCATTTATTATTGGGTAAAAGGCTGATGCTGATGTTTTGCCTTTGTGTGTCTGTGTGTCTTCTTCCTTTTTTTTCATAGACCTCCATCTTCTAGTTCTGAGTGGAGAGGAACTGGATCTTGCAAACCCTTTAACTATACAGATGTACATTTCAGTGTCATTTGTGGTCTGAGCTTACTTAATGTCATGAGAGTCCATGACAGTAACTGATATTAAGACCCTTTTTTAGGTATGTGTTGCATGACTATTCACAGCCTCTCTGCATTGCTAGGACCTTGCTTAAGGGGTATGACATGGGATCTTTTAAGCCTCTGTCCTTTCCTTTTTTGTATATCCTTCTTTTGGAGGGGGATACCCTACCCCTTCCATCTCTAGAGTAATTCAAGTGGTCTGGTGAGGTGCGACGTTTAATGGGCTGTTTGTGTAATCTTATTCCTTAGGCTAGTTCTGTCTCTCACCTGTCCTTTCTTCAGCATTACAAATGGTGAAACAGTCCCAAGGCTGTACTTTTGTTAACCTGATTGGAAGATTGTAGTGACCCGAGTAATTTTGGAATAATTGTTACTACCATCAGTTTTGTTACAGCTTGGTGTCAGGGGCATATTCTGCCATTAGAAGTTTGATAATCATTCCCATTATGAATGACTCTGGAGTAATATCTTTTACAGGCTTCATCAGGCAGAGTGGTATTTTACTAGATGTTGCAATAGTTTGTGCCATTTCTTGCACTGTCTTCCATTTTCAGTTTGAGATGTGAGGTTCTGGGTCTGTTATAGGGGGTATATTTTCTATTTGTTCCACTCTTGCAGACCCTTTTCACCTTGTCTCCTTTGGGTAGATTTCTTTACTTCTGGTTTACTGGGCCTCTGTTGTTTGATATTTAGTTCTAATTTTTGAATTCCATTTTCCACTGTTAGGAGGTAGGAACTACCCTGTCAAAATCTTCCTGTTTTATCTTTTGTCCTTGTGTCATGTTGCGCATGTGTATGGACATGTGTGTGTGTGTGTGTCTGTATTATGTATATACAGAACGAGCGACACACACACACATATATATATATATATATATATATATATATATATATATATATATATATATATATAAACACACAAATACACGCATATATGTATTCATATGTGTGTGTCTGAATGCTATGCATGCATATTTGAATGTTCAGGTCCGCATTTCATTTCTTTTGTAGACCCTCCAGTTTGTTTTTTGGTTTCTCTAGATACTTTACTGTCAAGGGCAAGGGAGTTTACCTGCACTTTTTCTTAAATTCCTTTTTTAATATCTCTAAGTCTTTTGGGTTTCTAATAGCATGACATAAATGTACCCCATGTCTAAGTCAAAATACGATTAAAGTTCATGAAATTAGTATTGTTTCGGTCTTTGATGTTAATCAGTAACGACTCCTTCTGCAATTCATGTGGAGTTAATGTATTGGTAACGTATCTAAGTACAATTATAAATTCTTTTTTATGAGACCCATTGCTCCTACTACTATTGGAACTATCTGGGTATCCTTCTTCCACATTGCCTTTGTTTCTGCCTGCAAATCCCGGTATTTTATAACTTTGTGTCTCTCTGTATGTAAGACACTGTAGTCACTAGATGTAGCAGTGTCAATGATCAGTGCTACTTTTGTCTTCTTTTCATGGACTACTATATCTGGTTTTCTCACAACTGTTATTTGAACTGGTGGTAATGGCTGATCCCATGTGATATAAACTGCATCATCTTCTATGATGCTTTGTGGCTCATGTTTCCAATGTCTTTCATCTACCTCAGTATTGTAATGTTTGCACAATCCTCAGTGCAATACCTTGCCACATTGTTATACCCTTCAATATACAGTCCTTCTGGCATTAGTATATCACAGTGAGCAACAAGATGTGTGACTGCTTCCAGTTCTGTTTTACAAAACCTACTTTTGTCTGTTTCTTCCACATGTTCAATAGACTTTGTAAACCAACATTAACATAATTCACTGTCTTGAGTCACCAATATTAGCCTTTCATCTTTTGGTTTAAATTTACATCTCGTTAACCATTCTTGCATTCAATTAGACATGAGGTTGCTCCAAGAGTTTTCTGTATTTGCAACTATACCTTTGATGTTCTTCGTGTTTCACTGTTGCAGTCATCACACTTGGGGTTATCTTCCTGCAGGTAGCCCTCAGTCGGCCCAAATACCAGAGTCTTGGGATTTCTGCGTTGGATGCTGTCGCCTCTTCCATGACATCAGGTCATCAGGGGTATAGAACATGCAGCCGACGCCATTGCATCAGCTTTTCTTGTCACGCGGGAGCCTGAAGCAGAAGCATTTCGCAAGTGCCGGTCAGCCGCTACCTGAAATTTTCGTTTTGAGTTTTAAACCTGAAGTCTTCTAAAGCGAAGTACCCCATTGGGGATCCTTTTTTCTTGCTCTAACCGATGTCAGAAAAAGTTAACAGTTGTCTCCTGTGGAAAGCAAATACCTCACAGAGATTTTCATTCTTAATGTGTCACCTGTTTAGGCCCAGACCACGACGTCCCTCGCTGTCGGTTTTGTGTCTTGTTCAATGCCCGAAATATTCGTCGTTGTGCTATCTTTGTCGCTAAATTTTTTCACTCTCTTTCTCTGTATTCCGAAATAGTTACGATAAGCCATCCAACTACCGATCTTCCGAAAAAACGTAAGGATAAAGGCAGAGACCGACCACATAGGTCCAAAACTGCCAATGATGCTTCCATTAAGCTAGTCGTCAGTCCGCCGGTACTCATTGAGGTGCTTTTACAGCCCCTGATACCCGCTTCTACAGATTCGCAGGCCTCTACTGAGACCCAATCAGAGTCCGGTATGCCACAAGATGTTTCTTCGACTATGGAACCTGCGGATGTCTCTACCTTGGATGGGTCCGGAGCTGCTGTGCAGGCACCGGTTTCTGAGGGTGTATTCAGACCTTCCGATGTTCGTATTAAACCAACTACTTCATTTTTTACTAAAACTACTGAATTTCTCAGGCCCAGAGTTCGCACTACACCTAGGAAATTGACAACCAAAGAGCATTCTCAAGCTGCCATGCCTCAGAAACACATGCTTAGAATGACTGGAGACCTTATTACTTTAATTAGGGGAAGCCAGCCTTCCGCCTGTAAAAGATAAAGAATTGATTTTCCTTCTGATTTACCGACTCTGACCCCTCTGATTACCAGGACATATCCTTATCCACTTATGAGGATTCAGATGCAGAGGATTCCATTCCCTCTGTCTCCCCTCCAGAGGACTTTTCTTTCGGTGAAACCTTGCATACCCTAAGAGAGCATTTCCATTGGGAATGCCTGGACTAGCCTCAGTCAAAAGGGAAACTCAGGGAATTTTTAGACTTGCCTCAGCACAGGCCTCTTGCTATACCTCCTGTCATGGATATTGTAGATGATGTCTTCATGGAATCAAGTCTTACCCCTGATACTTTACCTCCAGCTCCTTGAAAGCCTGACAGGTACTACAGAGTACCTGACTCTCACAAATTTCTCTTTAAAAATCCTACTGTGGATCCAGAGACCATTTCCCAGGGACCTAAAGGTGTTAAGGTTACCACAGCCAAAAACCCTACCCCTTCGGACAGGGATTATAGGGCTTTAGACAGATGGGGTAAGAAAGTATATACCTCTTCTACTCTTGCCATCAGGGCTTTAAATTGCCAGTTTTACATGTTGAAGTACCAGCAGAATATTATGGAACTAATTAAACAAAAAATGTTGATTCCTGATTGTGCAGAAAATAAAGATTTACCAGAGTTAATGCATTCTGCAAACCAAGTTGGTAAACATACTTTGCAGTGTGGTTTTGATGTTTTAGAAGCATCTTGCAGGGCTGTTGTCTCTGTTCTGAGAAGGCATGCATGGCTGAAGGAACAAGTCTTGCCAGACCATATCAAAGCAAAATGACTAGCTGCTCCATTAAATCAAGAATGTTTGTTTGGCACAAAGGCAGAAGAAGTTCTTAAAAAGATGGAGGAAAAAGCTAAATCTATGCAAACTGTTAAAGATTTCTTACAGGTACAACCACCTAGATTCAGTAGGCATTGGCCTTCAAAAAACTGGTCCTTTCCAGTCCCTCCCGGGCTTTCTCTGTTCAAACCCAGGGGCAACAGACCACAAAGACTACAGTCTCAGGGTATGCACAGATCTAAACAATGGAGTGCTCCCGTCCCAGAAACAGGGAGTTTTAAGCCACCCTCTTATGGAAAAAGTTCACAATGACTTGTCCTGCATCTTCTCCAGCCATGCCCAAGTACTTGCACCCCTAGGTGGAAAACTTGCCCTGCATGCACAGAACTGGGAATACATTACCCAGGACCGATAGGTCTTAAACACTGTATCTCAGGCATACAGATTCTACTTCCACTCGCTGCCAACCCCAAGCGGATTGCCAGATCTTCCCCCAAACCAGTGGGCAGAGGCCCAAAAGCAAGTACTTTCTCGTCTCAATATCAGGGCTATTCTTCCTGTTCCAGCAGAGCAAAGGGGACAGGGTTTCTACTCCAGAATGTTTCTGGTGCCCAGAAAAAAGAGAACTCTTGGCGTCCTATCCTGGATCTGTCAATTCTCAATACTTTCATGGTGGTACCAAAGTTCAAAATGCTTACACTCCAACAGCTGCTGCCTATGCTAACCAAAGACTCCTGACTGGTCACCCTAGACTTAAAAGAAGCTTATCTGCGCATCCCCATAAGGGAATCTTGCAGGAAATATCTACGTTTCAGGGCAGGCTCTGTGCAGTTTTCTGCACTTCCCTTTGGCTTAGCTACTGTGCCCAGGGTATTCACAAAGTGCCTGGCTCCAGCCATTGCATACTGCAGGCAGAGAAACATTCAAATTTACCCATATTTGGACGATTGCCTGATTCGGGCGGACAGTCAGGAATTGCTACTTCTGCACCTGACATTTGTAAAGAAACTCCTAACTTCTCTGGGGTATACTATCAGCGGTAAGAAATCACATCGTGTACCCAGCCAAGAAATTGTATTCCTGGGAGCAAGCTTGAACACAACTTCCCAGATGGCATTCCTCACTCCAGAAAAGCAGGTTTATTTGACAAACTACTTCAAACTATTGCCCACCCAAACCCAGCTATCTGCAAGAAAAATACTGCAAGCCCTAGGGTTCATGGCCTCATGCATTCTACTAATTCCATATGCAAGACTGTATGTGAACTACGGTAACGGCGAACGTTTAAAACCACGAAACGTCAAAGTGTCATGGTTGGCCCGTCTGCGGTATAGCTCCGTAAGGTAAGTGTGCGATAGTTACAGACCTTAGGGTTAGGGTGCGGGTTAAAGTAAGTGCATAGATAGTAATGTATGTAAGGTTTAGTGTGGGATTAAAAGTAGGGTTTGGTTAGTGTATGTGTTTTATTTATTATGTTTGGGTATGTAGTATGTAGTGCGCGGTGGTGTTGGCCGACAATGACGATTCTAGATTTGAAATTTCGCGGTTTAGGGGTTTCGGCATATTTGCGGTTTGGGCTGTGTGTGTTGATGTTGTGGTGTTCGCTGAAACGGGTTTATGATTTCGTAATATAGACCTGGATGTCTGATACAAAAGGAGGCAGCCGACATCACTTCCTCAGTTTTCCTTGCCACGGAGCCCGAAGCAGAAGGATTTCTTGTATGAGTGCTGTCGGCAGTTTACCTTTTTTTTTTTTTTTGGTTTCCGACTACAAAGTTGAAGTCAACTACAGCTATGTACCCCGCTGTCAGAAAAGGTTAATAATTGTCTTACCTGTGGAAAGCAGATTCCCCATAGAGATTTTCATTCCCTTTGTATCATTTGTTTAGGCCTTGACCATGACGTTCCTAATTGTGATCTCTCTGCCTCCTTTAATCCGCTTACTGTTTGTCGTTGGGCTAAGCTTGTAGCTAAACATTTTGGAGTTTGGCCTAAGTTTGTCGGTATGGCATCCGCTGGTCTTCAGGCTACGGATATATCCAAGAAACGTAAGGATAAGGACCGCGACAGGCCTCTGAAGGTCAAGTCCTCGGATGATGTTAGGATGGTCGTCAGTCATGCGGTAGCCAGTGAGGCACATTTGCAGCCTCTGCAATCTGTGGATTTTCAACTGCAGGCCTCGGTTGAGACCATTTCAGTGTCTCCTAGGCCTCCGGCCTACATTTTGCCATCTGACCTTTCACCTGTCGCCTCTTTAGCTGGAATCGGAGCCACTAAGGTGACTCCGGTGTCCGAGGTCTCCGTTCTTCATTCAGCCAGCAAGCTCATACCGACGACCTCTACTGCAACTTCGGTGGTTGCCAGGTCTCCCAAGTCCTTCAGACTTGTAGGTAAATCTTCCAGTCGTAAGCCTGTGAAAAAGCAGGCTCCAGTTTCTTCTCGTTTCCCTCAATCTCAAATGGTTAAAATGGATAATGACCTTTTGACTCTTATTAGGGGTTCCCAGCCTCCTCCTCCTAAAAGGAGTAGGGATGTTTCTCCTGAGACTTTGTCTTTTTCTGGTTCTGATTCTTCTAGCATTTCTGCTGATGAAGAGGAAGTTTCTCAGGCTTTTTCTCCTTTTGTGGATTCGGATGCAGAGGAGTCCATCCCTTCTGCTTCTCCTCCAGAGGATTTCTCTTTTGGTGATACATTGAATACTCTCAGGGAGCATTTTAAATGGGAAAGTCAGGATTATCCCCAATCTGAGAAAAGGATTTGATTGATGATATTTTCTTGGAAAATTCCTTGACATCATATTTGGTTCCTCCTGCTCCCAGGAAACCTAACCGGTACTTTAGAGTCCCTGATTCACATCTGTGTCTTTTTAGGGATCCGTTGGCTGATCCAGAGGTTATTTCTCAAGGCCCTAAAGGAGTTAAAGCCACTGTTACTAAAAATCCTGATGTTCTTCTCGTTTCACTGTTGCAGTCATCACATTTGGGTTATCTGCTTGCAGTAGCCCTCAGTTTACATGATTATCAAAGTCGTGGGTCCTGCGTCGGTTGCTGTCTCATGTTCCATGACGTCAGGTAGTCAGGGGTATAAAGCATGCAGCAGACGCCATTTTATCAGTCTTTCTTGCCATGCAGTGCCCGAAGCAGAAGCAGCTCTTAAGTGCCGGTTGGCCGACTCCTGAAATTTTCTTTTTCGAGTTTCAGAACCGAAGTCTTCATCTAAGCTAAGTACCCCGCTGGGGAAACTTTTTCTTGCTCTAAACCCAATGTCAGTAAAAGTTAACAATTGTATTTCTCATGGAAAACAAATACCTCATAAAGATTTTCATTCGTACTGCATTCCTTGCTTAGGCCCAGACCACGACGTACCTCGCTGTCGGTTTTGTGCCTTATTCAAACCTCGTACTATTTTCTGTCTGTTCATTTTCACATCCAAATGTTTTGGTACTCGGTTCAGTTATCCAGAAATGGCTTCGGTAAGCCACCCGACTACCGACATTCTGAAAAAATGCAAAGATAAAGACAGAGACAGACCGCATAGGCCCAAAGCTGCTGACGACGCTTCTCCTAAGCTAGTCACCAGTTCGTGGAACCTTTGGATGTCTCTATCTTGGATGGGTCCGGATCCGCTGTGCAGGCACCAGCTTCTGAGGGTGTATTCAGGCCTACTGACTTGCATATTAAACCAATGCCATCTTCTTCTTCAAGGCCTAAAACTCGATCTATGCCTAAGAAAACAATATCCAGACCGTATGGTAAAGACCCTATGCCTAGAAAACAAATTATAAGAATGGCTGAGAACCTTATTACTCTAATCAGGGGAAGCCACCCTTCCCCCTCTAAGAAACCTAGGACTGATTTTCCTTCCGATTCTTCTGATCAGGATTCTGAAATTTCTGTTTTCTGTGATGACCAGGATTTGCCCTTATCTACATGTGAGGATTCTGATGCAGAGGACTCCATTCCCTCTGCTTCCCCTCCAGAGGATTTCTCTTTTGGTGAAACCTTGCATACTCTTTGGGAGTATTTACACTGGGAAAGCAAGGATTACTCTCACTCCAAAAAGAGGCTTAGGGAATTCTTACTCCTGCCTCAACACAGGCCTTTAACTATCCCTCCTGTACTGGACATTGTAGATGATGCCTTCTCGGAATCTAGCCAGGCCCCTGACACTTTACCTCCTGCTCCCAGAAAATCTGATAAGTATTACAGGGTACCTGACTCTCACAAGTTCCTCTTTAAAAATCCTACTGCGGATCCTGACACCATTTCACAGGGACCCAAAGGCATTAAGGCTACTACTGCCAAAAATCATACCCCCTCTGATAGAGATTCCAGGGCACTGGATAGATGAGGAAAGAAGGTGTACACTTCTGTAATTTTGACCATTAGGGCTTTAAACTGCCAGTTTCATATGTTAAAGTATCAGCAGCATACTATTGGATTGCTTAAACAGAAATGAGGTTGATTCCTGACTGTGTTGAAAATAAAGACTTACAGGATTTAATGCATTTTGCTGAACAAGTTGGAAAACATATTTTGCAATGTGGTTTTGTTTTATTAGAAGCATCATCTTGCAGGGCTGCTGTCACTGGGCATGCTTGGCTTAAGGAGCAATCTTTGCCTGATCATGTTAAAGCTAAATTACTGGATGCTCCCTTAAACCGAGACCCCCTGTTTGGCAACAAAACAGAAGTAGTACTTAAAAAGATGGAGGAAAAAGCTAAATCTATGCAAACTGTTAAAGATTTCCTGCAAGTACAACCTCCCAGATTTAGTAGGCATTGGCCCTCTAAGAATTGGTCCTTTCCTGCCTTTTCCAGGCCTTCTCAGTCCAAACCCAGAACCAACGGAACACCCACGCTTCAGTCCCAAGGTACACTCAGACCTAAGCAGTGGGGGGCTTCCACTTCCAAAGCAGGGAGTACTAAGACTCCCCCCCATGGTAAACTCTCTCAATGACTTAGCTTTAAACCTTCCAAGCCCTGATCAACTGACTGTTCCTTTAGGGGGAAAGATTGCCCTGCATGCACAAAATTGGGAACTCATTACCCAGGACAAATGGATTTTAAATATAGTTTTAAATATAGTTTCCCAAGGATACAGATTCCACTTCCACTCCTTACCAACCCCAAACGGCTGGCCAGACCTACCCCCAAATCAGTGGGCAGAGGCTCAAAAGCAAGTTCTCTCTCTTTTAAGCATCAGGGCTGTTCATACTGTTCCAGAAGAAGAATGGGGGCAAGGTTTCTACTCGAGACTTTTCCTGATACCCAGAAAAGACAATTCCTGGCGTCCTATACTGGATCTGTCTGTCCTAAATACATTTTTGGTAATCCCAGAATTCAAGATGCTAACTCTTCATCAGCTGCTTCCCATACTAGGCAAAGATGCCTGGTTGGCAACACCAGATTTAAAGGAAGCCTACCTGCACATCCCAATAAGGGAATCTTGCCGAAGATACCTACGCTTCAGAGCAGGCTACATGCACTATCAGTTCTCTCCACTGCCCTTTGGCTTATTTACTGCACCCAGGGTATTCACAAAGTGCCTAGCTCCAGTCATTGCATTTTTCAGGCAAAGAAACATTCAAATATACCCATACCTGGACGATTGTCTAATTCAGGGAGAAAGCCAGGACATACTGTTAATTCATTTGGCATTTATAAAGAAATTGCTAACTTCTCTGGGGTACACCATAAATGAAAATAAATCCTTTCTTGTACCCTGCCAACAAATTGTATACCTGGGAGCAAGCTTGAATACATCTTCCCAGATGGCCTACCTCAAACCAGAGAAAAAAGTTCATTTGACAGCATACTTCACACTACTGGCCACAAAGACCCAGCTATCTGCAAGGAAAATTCTGCAAGCCCTGGGGTTCGTGGCATCCTGCATTCTACTAATTCCATATGCAAGAGGAAACTACAATGGTATCTAAAAAGCCTATGGTGTCAACATTCTCAAGATCTAGAATCAATGATTCCTATCATACCTTGTCTACAGATAGAGTTCCTTTGGTGGGCAGAGTCCTGCCACCAAAACAAGAGACTGCCATTCACTCTACCCCCTGCCGCCCAAACCCTAACAGACGCATCAGACTATGGATGGGGGGCTCACTTGGCAGGGCAGTGCATTCAGGGCAAGTGGAACCCAAATCAGATGCACCTGCATATCAATCAAAAGAAACGTTAGCTGTACAGTATACTCTGATAGTCTTCAAGGACCGCATTCTTCCAGGGCAATTATTGGTAAAGACGGACAACACCACTGTTATGTGGTACATAAACAAGCAGGGGAGAACCCACTCATACCCTCTCTGCAGACTAGCTATGGCTCTGTGGGACACATCCTTGAGCTACCAAGTGCACCTACAGGCTCAATTCCTGCCAGGAAAGCTAAATACACTGGCAGATGACCTAAGCAGAAATCTCATGGACCCACACGAGTGGAAACTGGAACTAAAGATATTCAACATGTTGAGAAACAAATGGGGAAGCCCAGAGATAGACCTGTTTGCCTCCCCCCAGAACTATGAGTAGAAGGAAACACTGGAACCACCACGAAATAAAACAGACAACTGATTTATTTAGTAAAAGAAACGAGCGCTTTCACGCACATCAAACGTGCGCTTCATCAGGTTACAAACAACATATCTCATCTCTATCCTTATATACACTACAAATCACATAATAAAACAATTAGCAATAAAAATCAATCAATTAAACATAATATATTAATTGAATAGATAGGAAGTCTTGACCAAATTAGGCAATGTTAAAAAACACTGACACCTAGGTGTCTGTTTCTATAAAACACCACAATTAAATACATTTGTATATGAATCTACAAGCCATGGAGACATAGTAAGAATGTACAATCATATCTCAATCCTGTTATATTATAAGACATATCCTAATCATAACAAGTATGTGTATATAGACAGACTGCTGACACTATGGTGGATCATTTAAGAAGAATCCCAATTCATAAAATAATATACATAAAGAATATAAACAATGCTATAATAAGGATACTGTGTCCATTAAAAGAAAAGAAGGAAAGAAGAAAAGGGGGGAGGGAGGAAAAGAAGGGTAGAAAAGGAGAGGAATAAAAGGAAATAGGAGGGGGGGAAAAGGAGAAGGAAAAAAGAAAAAGAAGAATAGAATGTAAAGAAGGGAACGGAAGGGGGGGAGGGGGGGTAGTAACAAGGGGAAGGGAGGGGAAGGGGTGGTGGAAAAGGGATGGAGGAAAAGGAGGAGAGGAGGAGGGGGAAGGGAGAGGGAAAGAAAAAGGAAGGTAAAAACCAAAAAGAAGAAAAAGAAGAAAAAATAAGGAAAAGGGGATGAATTAATTCAAATGAACAAAGGTGGCCACCATCCACTATAGAAGAGCAGGTCTGATGTTAACTGTTGTATTGAGTCCAGGTTCTATATGGGCTCTGAGAGACAGAATCCATTTCAACTCATTTAGTTCGAGGGATCCTATAGAGTCACCTTCCCTTCTGTTCGGGTATTGTATTTGTAGAACTCTAAAATTAAAAGTATGCTTCTGATGTATCTGGCAGTGCTTAGCTAAGGCATTACTAACATTGACCTTTCTTATGTCGTAGACATGATTATATATTCTATCTTTAAGTCTGCGTGTGGTCATTCCCACATAGTAAGCCTCACAGCTATCACAACTAGCCAAGTAAACTACATTTGTTGTATCACATGTAGCGTAGAAGTTGGGTTTAAAAACCAAACCCAAGTCCATACGCTCAAAACTTTGTTCAGTTGCAATAAATTTGCAAATACAACACTTCCTACATGGGTAGGTTCCTTGTTTGATATTAGTTCTAATATCCAGTGTTTTTTTCTGGATATTATCCTTACATAATAACCTTTTAAGGTTATAACAGTTATTATATCTGAAGCTAGGTTTATTACCAACTACTTTCGACAAGTCATTATCCATAATAAGTAGTTTCCAATTTCTTTGAATAATATCCCTAATATATTGAATATCATTTGTGTATTTAATGTCAAAATGGACTCTATTATCAGTCTTCGTCCTACTACTATAGGTTACATGCCTATTCGATCTATGATACTGGGATGATCTGCCATCCTGCTGAAAGGTGTCATTCTTAAATCCTAATACCAGTTGAGAAGGATAACCCCTGTCTAAAAAACACTCAGCCTGAAAGTCCAACAACGCCTCCTTTTTACTGTCAATATTACACAGTTTCCTAATTCTTGACATTTGGTTTTTGACAACATTGGGGAAAACATATCTGGGATGCATACTCCCAAAATGGAGTATGCTGTTCCTCCAGCATGGTTTCCTATACAGGGACGTGGTAATCTCATTGAAGGAGTTCTTATAGATGGTAACATCCAAATAGTTAGCCTGGGTAAAGGAATATTCATGAGTAAAACTCAAAAAGGTTGTGGTTGAGTTCAAATAATCAACGAACTCATTCAGGGATTCAATGCCTCCATTCCAGAAAAGAAGTATATCATCGACGTAACGTCTATAAAAAATGGCATTGGTTATAAAATTGTGGTCACTAAAGACATAAGTCTTCTCCCATATATAAACAGCAAGATTGGCATAGGCATTGGCACAGGGGGTGCCCATGGCCACCCCCCATGTTTGCCTATATATCCTATCTTGGAATAAAAAGACGTTATTAGTCAAAATCAAGTCTAAAAGGGAACATACAGTCAACTGATCTATATGATCCAGATCACTCAACTCAATCAGACAATCTCTAACAGCATCTATTCCAAAATCATTGGGGATGCTGGTAAACAAATTTTTTATATCCAAGGTGACCATCAAAGTATCAGATCTTACATTATCAAGTAGGGTAACATTTTCCAAGTCTTTCAATAACTCAAAAGAATTTTTTAAGATAGTAGGAATGAGACCTGTCAAAGGACCTAGTTTCAGCTGAACATAGTGGGAGGCATTCTCAGTAACCCATAGCCTCCCAGATACAATAGGTCGTAAAGGTGGAGGAATTACGCCTTTATGTATCTTGGGAAGCCCTTTGATGAGAGGGATTAAGGGGGATTCAATCACTAAATAATCATACAGATCTTTATCAATGCACCTTGTCATCAGGAGGTCGTAAAAAGTGTCATGCACATTTCTCACTATAGAACTCACATCTGCTTTATTTAACTCAGAGTATGCTGCATCATCTTTTAACATATCATTCATTAAATCAGTGTAGAACGCTGTGTCCATAGCAACTATCCCACCCCCCTTATCGGCTGGTCTAAAAACCAAATTAGCATTGTTAACCAAATTATCCAGCACCTCTTTTTCAGCCATGTTTAAATTAACAAATAATCGCTTGTGTGCCCCACCTTTATAAAACAGATATAGATCATGTTCACAGGCTTTCTGGAAACAATCAATGTTTCCGGAAATATGCGGTACAAAAGTGCTTCTTCTCTTTAATATCCTAACATTGTAGGACGTACCTGCGTCATCTGTATCTTTAAACAAACATTTGAGGGCTATCTTTCTAGTGAACTTACGTAGCATAATCATGCCGAAGATACCTACGCTTCAGAGCAGGCTACATGCACTATCAGTTCTCTCCACTGCCCTTTGGCTTATTTACTGCACCCAGGGTATTCACAAAGTGCCTAGCTCCAGTCATTGCATTTTTCAGGCAAAGAAACATTCAAATATACCCATACCTGGACGATTGTCTAATTCAGGGAGAAAGCCAGGACATACTGTTAATTCATTTGGCATTTATAAAGAAATTGCTAACTTCTCTGGGGTACACCATAAATGAAAATAAATCCTTTCTTGTACCCTGCCAACAAATTGTATACCTGGGAGCAAGCTTGAATACATCTTCCCAGATGGCCTACCTCAAACCAGAGAAAAAAGTTCATTTGACAGCATACTTCACACTACTGGCCACAAAGACCCAGCTATCTGCAAGGAAAATTCTGCAAGCCCTGGGGTTCGTGGCATCCTGCATTCTACTAATTCCATATGCAAGAGGAAACTACAATGGTATCTAAAAAGCCTATGGTGTCAACATTCTCAAGATCTAGAATCAATGATTCCTATCATACCTTGTCTACAGATAGAGTTCCTTTGGTGGGCAGAGTCCTGCCACCAAAACAAGAGACTGCCATTCACTCTACCCCCTGCCGCCCAAACCCTAACAGACGCATCAGACTATGGATGGGGGGCTCACTTGGCAGGGCAGTGCATTCAGGGCAAGTGGAACCCAAATCAGATGCACCTGCATATCAATCAAAAAGAAACGTTAGCTGTACAGTATACTCTGATAGTCTTCAAGGACCGCATTCTTCCAGGGCAATTATTGGTAAAGACGGACAACACCACTGTTATGTGGTACATAAACAAGCAGGGGAGAACCCACTCATACCCTCTCTGCAGACTAGCTATGGCTCTGTGGGACACATCCTTGAGCTACCAAGTGCACCTACAGGCTCAATTCCTGCCAGGAAAGCTAAATACACTGGCAGATGACCTAAGCAGAAATCTCATGGACCCACACGAGTGGAAACTGGAACTAAAGATATTCAACATGTTGAGAAACAAATGGGGAAGCCCAGAGATAGACCTGTTTGCCTCCCCCCAGAACTACCAATTGGACAAATTCTGCACAAGGACTCCGCACAAACAAGCTTGGAAAGTGGATGCCCTGTCCTTCACCTGGAAAAAACTATCAGTTTATGCCTTTCCCCTCTGCCTGTCCTCTCCAAGGTACTACTAAAGATCAAACAGAACAAACCAAGGACAATACTGATTGCACCAGACTGACCATGCCAACACTGGTACCCCCTCTTGCGCAGTGTGTCACTGCTGGCACCATGGCACCTGCCTCAGACCCCTGCTGTGCTGTCTCAGCAGGGGGGGCCAGATCCTGCACCCACAGCTTCAAACCCTGAACTTGGCAGCCTGGCTAATTACCTGATCTCTCTGTTCCCATCCCTCAGTAAGCAAGTGATGGATGTCATTCTGGAGGCAAGGAAGCCTAGTACTAGAAAATCCTATACTGAAAAATGGAAAAGATTCTGTTCCTGGAACCAAACTCATGGGATGGGCACAGCAACGCCCAATTTACCTCAGATTCTTCAATACTTAACTGAGATGCTTCACAAGGGCCTTTCCTTTTCCTCCATCAAAATTAATTCCTTAGCCATTTCAGCACAGAACCACCTCTCTTCTCTCATCCACTGCTTAAGCAATTCCTCAGAGGGGCCAAAAACTTAAGACCACCCAGGAGAGCCTTTACTCCAGCCTGGGACCTTAACTTTGTATTGGAAAAGCTCACTCTACCTCCCTTCGAGCCAGCTGCAAGTGCAGAGTTGAAATTCCTTTCTTGCAAAACAACCTTCCTTCTAGCCATCACTTCAGCAAGAAGGGTGTCTGAATTACAAGCCCTCATGGCTGTGGAGCCTTTCATCATCTTTTATGCGGACACTTTTATGCGGACAGGGTATCCCTCAGGACCAATCCCTCCTTCATGCCCAAGGTAGTATCCAGTGTGGCCCTTAATCAGTCCATTCATTTGCCAACCTTCTTTTCTAATCCACAGAACAAAGGGGAATGTGAATACTGCACTCCTTGGATGTGCACAGACCACTTAGATTTTACTTGGACAGGATTAAACCTCTCTGGAAATCTGAACAGCTGCTGGTTGCATTTGCTGCAGGGGGAGAGGGGAAAGCTATTTCAAAGCAAACAATTTCTAACTGGTTAGGCCATTGGGCATTGCATTCATTTCTGCTATAAGCACCATGAAAAACTTACCCCACAAGGGATAAGACCACATTCAACCAGGGCTACATCTACCTCTACAGCCTTTCTCAGTGGTGTCCCTACCAGGGACATCCTAGAAGCTGCTACTTGGGGTTCTGTACATACCTTCACCAAGCATTACCACTTGCCAATTTTTTCTAAAACCAGAGCTGGTTTTGCCACTGCAGTCTTGCAGGGCCTTATAGCTGGTCCTAATGCTATCTAATTACCTTCTCTCATCATTAGCTTTAGGAATCTACCCAAATGTGATGACTGCAACAGTGAAACACGTAGAACATAGTACATTTGTGTACACTTAACATAAATGTTGATGTTCGACTGTATTCACTGTTGCAGTCCTCGTTATCCTCCCTCCAGCCCCCTGACTATACCTCTATTCTTGCCTACTATGCGTAAAGCTTTCTGGTGTGTTTGCTTTTTGTTGGAGGTGTAACCTTGTATATAATTGCTTCCCTTTATGGGGGCACCTGACATCTGGGGCAGAAAAAACTGACAAAATGGCATCGGCTGCATGCTTTATACCCCTGACTACCTGACGTCATGGAAGATGAGACAGCAACCGATGCAGGACCCAAGACTTTGATAATCAGGCTGACTGAGGGCTACTGCAAGCAGATAACCCAAATGTGACAACTGCAACAGTGAATACACTCGAACATCTACATTTATGGTAGTACACAACTGTACTTTTTCTTTCCACACCTTTCCATTTCCCAAAGGATTCCCGGATGCTCCTCCAAACCAAAGGGCAGAAGTAGAAAAAAAAATGTTATCTCCATTTCTTCTGGGAGCAGTAGAATCAGTTCCTGCTCAGCAGGTAGGCCAGGGTTTTTATTCCAGAATTTTCCTAGTCTCAAAAAAGAGGGCACCTGGTGTCCTATCTTAGATCTATCCATTCTGAACTCTTTCTTAGTAATTACAAAGTTCAAAATGCTCACTCTGCATCAGTTGCTGCCAATGTTAGAAAAGGATTCCTGGCTGGTAACTTTGGATCTCAAAGAAGCTTATCTGCATGTCCCTGTCAGGGAAAGTTGCAGGCAATTCCTTTGTTTCAGGGTGAGCAAGCAACATTATCAATTCTCTGCGCTGCCCTTTGGCTTATCTACTGCTCCCAGAGTTTTCACAAAGTGCCTGGCTCAAGTCATTGCTTTTTGCAGGCAGAAGAAAATTCAGATTTATCCATAGTGGGACAACTGTCTAATTCAAGCAAATTCTCAGGAACAGCTGTTTAAAGGATCTAGAGTTTGTAAAGACACTTTTCTCTTCCCTGGGTTACACTCTCAATGAGAAAATAAAAAATGGTGCTATCCAAGGAGATAGCAGTCCTGGGAGCGAGTCTGAACACAGCCACCCAGATGATACATCTCACCCAGGAGAAGCAGACAACTCTTTCAGTTTACTTCAAGGACTTGGCAAGCCTGTCCCAGCTCCCTGCAAGGAAATACCTGCAAGCTCTGGGATACATGGCCTCTTGCATTCTCATGATTCCATATGCAAGACTGCATATGAGGAAATTGCAGTGGTACTCAAGAACATTTGGTGTCAACACACACAGGATCTGGATATGATGATTCCTCTGCTTCCATGTCTGCAGACAGAGTTTCTATGGTGGGCAACAGCCTGTCTATAAAACAAAGGCATGCCTTTTCGCCCACCTCCTGCCACTCAAGTTCTTACCAAAGATGCATTGGTCTACGCCTGGGGAGCACACCTGGATGGCAGATGCATACATGGACTTTGGAATGCCCAGCAGATACACCTGTACATAAATCTAAAGGAGTTGATAGCAGTTCAACTGACCTTACTAGCTTTCAAGCATCTTTTTTCTCCAGGGACCCTGCTTGTCAGGACAGGCAACACCACAGTCATGTGGTACATCAACAAGTAGGGAGGGACTCATTCTTACCCCCTTTGAAGGCAGAGCATGAATCTCTGGTCCATAGCAGCATTCCTGGGCCTGCATCGCCTAGCTCAGTTTCTTCCAGGAAGGCTCAGTGTTTTGGCAGACCAGTTGAGCAGGAAGACCCTGGATTCTCATGAGTGGCAGCTGAACAGAGCAGTCTTTTACAGCATCATTCAACGTTGGGGCACTCCTCAGGTGGATCTTTTCTCCTCCCCAGACAACCATCTTCTACCTCTTTTTTGCACCAGAGAGCATCACAGCAGAGCCTGAAAAGTGGATGCTCTGTCCTTCCCTTGGACGCTGCTGTCAGTTTATGCCTTCCCTCCTCTTCTTCTTCCCAGAGTATTATTGAAGATCAGGGGCAAATGACCAAGGGTTATTCTCATAGCTCCGGACTGGCCCTGACAACATTGGTATCCACTGCTTTGCAGTCTCTCCCAATTTCCTCCTTGGCTTCCTCTAAAGCCAGATCTTTTGGTTCAGGAAGGGGGAAACTTTCTACATCCTTATCTTCAGTCTCTCCATTTGGCAGCATGCTCATTGTATGACTCCATCATTTTCTTCTTCCCTTTCCCAGCAGGTGGTTGATGTGCTGAGAGAGGCCAAGAGGCCTAGTACTAGGAAGTCCTATGCTGGCAAATGGGAAAGATTCTCTCATTGGATGCAGGCTAGAGGGGAATTTTCTTCTCAGCCTGCCCTTCCTCTGATCTTGGAATACCTGGCTGATTTGCTTCAGGGTGGTCTTTCTTTTTCCTCTGTCAAGATCCATGCTTCAGCCATTTCTGCTTATTGTTCTTATGAACAACCCATTTTCTGTCATCCCCTGATGAAAATGTTTCTCAGAGGTGCTTGCAACGTAAAACCTCCTAGAAGGGCACCCACTCCAGCCTGGGATCTTAATTTTGTTCTAGAGAAACTCACTCTTCTTCCTTTTGAGCCTACTGCCACTGCAGATTTAAAGTTTCTCTCTTGGAAGACTGCCTTCCTCTTGGCTATAACTTCAGCAAGGAGGGTTTCGGAGCTGCAAGCGTTGATGGCGGTGGAGCCTTTTCTTATTTTCCATGCAGATAAGAATCTCTCTGAGGACCAACCCCTCCTTTATGCCTAAGGTGGGTCTAGCCTGACTCTTAATCAGTCCATACACCTTCCTACCTAATCCTCGAAATAGAGATGAAAGGATCCTACATTCTCTTGATGTGCACAGACAGCTCAGGTTTTACCTGGATAGGACTAAAGACCTTCGGAAATCAGCACAGTTATTGGTCAGTTTTGCTCCTGGAGCCCAGGGTAAGGCTATTTCTAAGCAAACCATTTCTAAATGGATTGCACATTGTATTACCTTTTGTTATTCCTTTCATGGCAAGGTTCCTCCTCAAGTGGTTAGGACCCACTCAACTAGAGAAGCTTCCTTTTCTGCATCCTTTTTAAGGGGTGTCCCTACTAAAGACATTTGGAGGCTGCCACATGTTCTTCCATTCACACCTTTACAAAGCATTATAATTTGTCTTTGCTTTGTATGGCCAGGGCAGGGTTTGCTACTGCTGTTCTGCAGGGCATTATCTCCAATCCTTGATTGTATTGGTTTCTTCTCCCTCTTCTCTGGGCTTTGCTAATCAACCCATTGGTTAGGACTGCAACAGTGAAACATGATGAACATAGTACAGTTGTGTACACTTACCATGTATATGTTCGAGTGTATTCACTGTTGCAGTCCTGGTTTCCCTCCCTCCTTCCCCTTTCTTGGTTCTCTCCTATTCTCTTTTCCTATGGTACAGGCTAATTTTGGTATTTTTTTGCCAAAATTGCTTTTGGTGTAAGCCTTGTTTTCTGGGGGCTTCTGACTGTTATGGCAAGAAAGACTGAGGAAGTGATGTCGGCTGCCTCCTTTTGTATCGGACGTCCTGACGTCCTTTACTGAAGACTGCCAATGTCATATTTACTTACCTCTGGTATTCTGGCCGATCGAGGGCTACCGGGAGCTGGATAACCCATTGGTTAGGACTGCAACAGTGAATACACTCTAACACCTACATTTATGGTAAGTGTACACAACTGTACTTTTCTCCCACGTTCAATGGATTTTCTAAACCAGCATGTACGTATTCCATTGTCTTGTACCACCAATATTAACCTTTCATCTCTTGGTTTGAATTCACCTCTCCTTGACCATTCCTGTGTTCGTTCCTGATCAACATGAGGTTCTTCCAGAAGTTTTCTATACTTAAAACTATATTTATGCATTTTCTACATTTCTTGCCTTTTCATTTGATCCTTCACCTTATATTCTTTCTTTTGTTTTTTTTTTGTTTTTTTTTTACATTCAGTTGCTGCCTGATTTTTATCTTCTTCTGTTTGATTTCTGTTCCTACTTGACGCCGATATGGTTCTGCTAGATTAAGCAGGGAAGTCATCTTAGATTTGTTCTCGCCATGTTTCAAAACTTTCACACGTTTGGGTCACTTGAGGTCAGCAGATGAGTGGAGTCCCATGATTGCAGATCTGTACATGTGAATCAGTTTCAAGGAGGCCCATCCCTCCTTCGGAAAGAGGAATGTATAATCTTGGTATGCACTTATTTTTATCGATCATTTGGTGAGCATGAAGCATCCTTCTTGTTTCAATATGTAATCTATCCAACATGTTTTGGGGCCAATCGGTCATTCCAAAACTGTAAGTTAGGACAGGAAGAGCAAATTGGTTTATTGCTTGGATTTTGTTCCTAGATGTCAGTGCTGATGTTCATCGTGCATACAGCTGCAGTCATAACAGATGGGTTCTCCTGCCGTCAGGCGGGTCCTTGGTCGGCCGAATTCCAAAGTCTAGGTCCGGCGTCGGTTGTCGTCGCTTCTTCCCTGACGTCAGTGCGACAGGGGTATAAAGGAACCAGCCGACGCCATTTTCTTCAGTCTTTCTTGCCGTGCGGTGCCCGAAGCAGAAGCAGTTCGCAAGTGCCGGTCGGCCAGCTCCTGAGATTACGAAAAATTGGAAACCGAAGTCTTCTTAAAAGCTAAGTACCCCGTTGGGGAAACTTTTCTTGCCTCAGACCGATGTCAGACAAAGTTAATAATTGTATTTCTTGTGGGAAGCAAATACCGCATAAGGATTTCCATTCCCTCTGTATACCTTGTTTAGGCCCAGACCACGACGTCTCGGTCTGTCGCATTTGTGCTACTGTCAACAAACGCACTATTAAGCGTCGGGCGGAGTTCGCCCAGCATTATTTTGGGAAAGCATTTAACTATACTATGTCGTCGGATACTCAGACTCCGGTTATGTCTAAAAAACGCAAAGACAAGGACCGACACACGAGGTCCGCGGCCTCTACCGACACCACGCCAAAGCCGACTACACGTGGTCTGGTTCTCAGCGAGGTGCCTACGCAGCCCCTGACTACCGACGACACTTCTTTGGCGGTGTCTCCTGTGCCCGAGGTCACAGGCTCCTCGGCCCACACCCCGACTACAGATACCGAAGCCACTCTTGGCGTTGAAACTCAGATTGTGGACAGGTCCACCTCCACTAAAGATGTCTTCAGACCTTCCTCTTCTTTCTCCATCAAGGCTTTCACAAAATCTAAAGCAACCATGCACTCTGAGACCAGCTACACAGGGCCCATCTCCAGGCCCCATGCCTAAGAAACAGATGCTTAAAATGGCTGAGGATTTAATTACTCTTATCAGAGGTTCTCAGCCCCCACCGGACAAAAGGCCCAGAGTGGAGGAAGATTCCCCTTCCTCTGATCAGGGCTCTATTATTTCAGAGCATTCTGATGATCAGGAACATTCTTACTCCCCTTTTGAAGACTCTGATGTGGAGGAGTCCATCCCTTCTGTCTCCCCCCCCAGAGGATTACTCATTCGGGGAAACTTTGCATACCTTAAGGGAACACTTTCACTGGGAAGGTCAAGATTATTCTGATTCCAAGAAAAGGCTCAGGGAATTTCTCTTGCTACCTCAGCACAGACCTCTGGCTATACCTCCTGTCTTGGACATCCTAGATGATGTTTACTCGGAGGCCCGCCTTAACCCGGACTCTCTACCTCCAGCTCCAGTTAAGCCTGACAGGTACTATAGGGTTCCTGACTCACACCAATTTCTATACAAAAGCCATGCTGCTGATCCAGAAACCATCTCACAGGGCCCCAAGGGAGTTAAGGCCTCCATTGCTAAAAATCCATTACCTTCCGAGAGAGACTCCAGATCCTTAGAAAGGTGGGGAAAAAAGGTATATACCTCGGCTACCTTATCCATGAGGGCCTTAAACTGTCAGTTTCATATGCTAAAATACCAACAGTTTTTGTTATCACAATTGAAAAGTAAAATGTCACAACCTGAACTACCAGACTTGAAGGAGTTGCAGGATTTGATGCATAGTGCAGAACAAGTAGGTAAGCATACCTTACAATGTGGTTTTGATGCTCTAGAGGCCTCATGTAGAGCTGCTGTTACAGGATCAGTCATACGTAGGCATGCCTGGCTCAAGGAACAAGCCTTACCTGATCATGTCAAAGCTAAATTACTAGACGCCCCTCTTCAAAAGGATGTACTATTTGGTGCTAAGGCCGAAGAGGTGTTAAGGAAAATGGAGGAAAAGGCTAAATCAATGCAAACTGTGAAAGAATTTCTACAGGTACAACCCCCGCATTTTAGTAGAAATTGGCCTTCCAAAAACTGGTCCTTTCCTGCTACGGACAGACCCCAAAGAGGCAGATACAGGCGCCCGAGGGGCAGAGGACAATCCCAAGGATCGTTTAGAGGCAGACAGTGGCAGGCTCCTACACAAAGAGGTGGTGAGGATAACTCGCAATCTTTCAGAAAGCAAACCCAATGACTTTCCCCTTTGCATGCCAACCAAGTCTCAAATGGCAGCACCCTTAGGAGGAAAGCTGGCATTATTTTCAAAAAATTGGCATATTGTCACCAAGGACAAATGGATCCTGGACATTATAAACAGAGGCTACAAATTCCATTTTCACACCCTTCCAAAAATGAGAGGCATGCCAAACCTGCCACAAAATCAAAGGGAGAGGCACAAAGGCAAATTACAGATCTCATAAACATGAAAGCTATTCAAGAGGTGCCTACGCATGAACAAGGTCAAGGTTTTTATTCCAGGCTATTTCTGGTGCCAAGGAAGGGAAAAGATTGGAGACCTATTTTGGATCTTTCCATCCTAAACATTTCTACTCGTACCAAAATTCAAGATGCTCACCCTACAGCAACTTCTTCCCATGCTGGGCAAGGAGTCTTGGCTGGTAACATTGGACCTCAAGGAGGCATACCTGCATGTCCCAATCAGGCAAAATTGCAGAAGGTACCTCAGATTTCTTGCAGGTTCAACCCATTGTCAATTCTCTGCATTGCCCTTTGGCTTATCTACTGCACCCAGAGTATTCACGAAATGCCTGGCATCAGTAATTGCCTACTGCAGTCTTCAAGGGATACAAGTATACCCCTATTTGGACGACTGCCTGATCCAAGCGGACAGCAAGCACATTCTTCTGAAACATCTGGCTTATGTAATAATGCTGTTGAACTCAATGAGATACACAGTCAACAAAAAGAAATCAAAGCTAATACCCTCTCGGAAGATAATTTTCCTGGGTGCCAATTTGGACACAAACACCCAGATGGCCTACCTCACGCCAGAGAAGCAGGGGTAACTAATTCAATACTTCAGAGCACTAGCAAATTGCACCAGGCTGACTGCAAGGAAAATCCTGCAGGCTCTGGGATTCATGGCATCTTGCATCTTGCTAATCCCATGTGCAAAGCTGCATATGAGGAAACTACAATGGTACCTGAAAAACATATGGTCTCAACACAGCCACAGTTTGGAAACAATAATACCACTAATTCCATGTCTGCAAAAGGAATTTCTGTGGTGGGCTCAAGCATGTCAAACAAACACAGGCCGTCCATTCAGCAAGCCTCAAGCAAATCAAGTCATCACAACAGACGCCTCGGACTTCGCCTGGGGGGCGCACATGACAGATTGATGCATTCAGGGCAAATGGTCCCAAAAAGAAAAGCACCTTCACATCATTCAAAAAGAAATGCTAGCAGTAATAAATGCTATTATAGCTTTCAAGGACCTTCTACAACCAGGTCAACTATTGATAAGAACAGACAACACCACAGTTATGTGGTACATAAACAAACAGGGAGAAACACATTCTTACCCCCTATGCAGACTGGCCATGTCACTTTGGAACATGGCCTTGGACTTACAAATGGAACTACAAGCACAGTACTTGCCAGGCAAGGAAAACACGCTGGCAGACAACCTAAGCAGGAATATGACAGATCCACACGAATGGAAATTGCATCCAAAAGTTTTTACAGAGATAATCCAAGAATGGGGAAGGCCAGACATAGATCTCTTTGCCTCCCACAAAAATCATCAATTGACAAAATTCTGCTCAAGGATCTTCCATCCAAAGGCCTGGAGAGTGGACGCTCTCTCTCAGTTGGACATCAATGACAGTTTATGCCTTCCCACCTCTTCCTCTGCTGCCCAAAGTTCTATTGAAGACCAGAGCAGACAGACCAAAGATGATTCTCATTGCTCCGGACTGGCCAAGGCAACACTGGTACCCACTCCTGAGGAGCCTGATGCATTCACCACCATGGACCCTGCCTCTAATGCCCCTTCTTCTGACTCAGCACAGCTTCAAAACTCTTCACAGCCAGCTAAAAACACTCAATCTGGCCGCATGGAAGATTCCTTAGCATCACAACAGGCCCTACTCTCCAAGGAGGTGCAGGATGTCATTTTGGAGGCCAGAAGGCCATCAACTAGAAAAGCTTACTCCGCAAAATGGAAACGTTTTTGTGTCTGGAATGAGAAAAAGGGCCAGGATCCTGGAAAACTGAATTTACCTCAAATACTACAATATTTGGCTGAACTGCTAAGCAGTGGACTTTCTTTCTCCTCCATCAAAATCCATGCCTCAGCCATTTCTGCAGAATACAACACTGATCCTCCTTTATTCTCTCACCCTCTCTTAAGACAGTTCCTCAGAGGGGCTAAGAATTTAAGACCTCCAAGGAAATGACCAATACCTGCTTGGGATCTTAATTTCATTCTGGAAAAAACTGACCTTGCCTCCCTTTGAGCCAGCTGCCTCATCAGATTTGCAATATTTGTCCTGGAAAACAGCTTTCCTTCTGGCTATCACCTCAGCTCGTAGAGTTTCAGAACTACAGGCTCTCATGGCTGTACAGCCTTTTATCATCTTCCATCAGGGCAGAGTTTACTTACGAACCAACCTGTCCTTTATGCCTAAAGTGGTATCCAGGGTAGCTTTAAATCAGGCCATACATTTACCTACTTTTTATCCTAATCCTCAAAACAAAGGGGAGAGATTACTACATTCCTTGGACATCCACAGACAACTGCGTTATTATTTGGACAGAACAAAGCCTTTCAGAAAATCAGAACAGCTCTTTGTGGCCTATGCGGTAGGAGCTCAAGGAAAGCCAATTTCCAAACAGACAATCTCGAAATGGATAGCCCACTGCATGCGTTTTTGCTATTCCTTTCATGGCAAAACTGTACCTACAGGCATTAAAACTCATTCCACCAGGGCCACAGCCACCTCTGCAGCCTTCCTCAGAGGAGTTCCTACCAAGGATATTTTGGAAGCAGCCACTTGGAGTTCTGTGCATACCTTCTCCAAGCACTACAACCTACCATTATACTCCAAATCTAGAGCAGGCTTTGCCACTGCAGTCTTGCAGGGCATTTTGGCTCCTACTAGTTCCACCTAGTGCCTACCACCCCTTTCTTAGCTTTGGGATTCTACCCATCTGTTATGACTGCAGCTGTATGCACGATGAACATAGTACAGTTTTGTACCTACCATAAATGTAGATGTTCGAGTGCTAATACAGCTGCAGTCCAGGTTTCCCTCCTTCTTTCCCCTCTTGGGACAGGCCTATAGCCTGACACATCCTCATACTACTTGATTGGGGTATTCATTTATGATGTATTTGCTTGCAACTACTGTATTTTGATTATATTGCACTGCATTATTACACAAATTTATGTATTGCCTTCCTTCTGGGGGCACCTGACATCTGGGGCAAGAAAAACTGAAGAAAATGGCGTCGGCTGGTTCCTTTATACCCCTGTCGCACTGACGTCAGGGAAGAAGCGATGACATCTGACGCCGGACCTAGACTTTGGAATTCGGCCGACCGAGGACCCGCCTGACGGCAGAAGAACCCTTCTGTTATGACTGCAGCTGTATTAGCACTTGAACATCTACATTTATGGTAGGTACAAAACTATACTTTTCAGGATTAATTTAAGATGTGAAGTTGTTCTATCTCGCCGTTTTGTTCTTACACATGGGTTCAGAACCGATCCCTCGGCTCCGAGTCGGCCGCTTTTCAAGCTCAAACTCTCAGAGAAGCTCGAGACACAGTATATATCCCATGATGCTCTACTGTAAACCCCAGATCTAGTTTGCCGCTGCAACGGATCTACATACTCGTCGGAGGAAGCTCGGGCCAGTGTTATTTTTTTCTATATTTAGAAATATTTAAAAAAAAATACTTTTTCTCTTGGAGTGTTAGCTAGTGTTATTGTCTTTAAAAAATAGAGTTTAGTTAGAGTTGGTGTGTAGACTAGTATATTTTTGGAGTGTTTCTTAATGGCTGTTTGTTCTAGGACTTTCTTAGTTTTTGGGCGTGACAGGGCTCAGTCAGCTGCTTTGTGTGTGCTATTTTTATTAGTGGTAGTTTAAAATTAGTTAGATCAGTTAGAGATTAGCTAATTCTGTAGAGAGTTAATACTTAAAAAATAGTTGAATAACATTTTTTTGTGTTTCATACTCAGTTTTGAGTTCAGGGATCTGAACAAACACACACACACGCACGCACGCACACACACACACACACACACATATATATATATATATATATATATATATATATTTCCTCTCTCTTTTTCTAAAATGTCAGAGAAGCAAAAGTCTGGCTTCAGAAGGTGTGAGTGTGGCCAAAAAATGTCTGTGACGGACAACCACTCCACCTGTGTGTACTGTTTAGGATCTGTTCATTTGCAGGAAGTGTGCTCTATCTGCCACTCCTTTAGCGCCAGGGTTCTTCTGGAAAGGCGCAGGAAGCTGGTGGATAGAGGACTCCTGAAGCCTGATTTTTCAGGCTGCGCTGGACAAGACCGACCTTTCTTCCAAGGCTTCGAAGGGGTCGAAGTCGTCCAAGGGGTCTTCGGAGCCCAAGTCCTCGGCTCCGAGCTCCTCTAGTATGGTTCGATCATCGGCTCCACAGCCTTTGGAGCCATGTACTCGAGCCTTTATCTCGGAGTCCAGTTGTGGATCCGGTGTTGGAGACTCCTCAGTCTCCGATTCTTCAATTGGTGCCGTCTTCGGTCCCTTTGACCCATCCCCCGACCCATTTTTCGAGGTTATCTGATGTGGACCTGGACCACGTGGTTAAGAGATTGCTAGAGAACCTGGCCCTGGCCAAAATGCTTTCCGCTTCAAGTCACTCTGCTTCGAAGCCTGAAATCCCAGTCCTACTCTCTACTCCTCCTCCTCCAAAGCCAATCGAACTCTCGGAGCCGGGGCAGAGAGAACCGATGTTGGTAGAGCCCTCGGTGCCAAGGTTCGATCCAGCTCCTTCTGCTCCATCGACCTTGATCTCCTCTGTTCCAACCAGAGAGTCTCGGAGCCGACACTCCCTCGCTGGCTCCGGGGTGGAGAGTCGGGCTGAGACTTCGGTTCTGACCCTTCCCCTCGGGGCTTTGGCGCAGGTGGGTTTGGCTCCGTCCTCTGGATTGAAGCGTGGGGTCTTGGCTCGGGGAGGGCTGCCAGCCACTTCGGAGCCGACAGACTTAGGGATTCTGGTGCCTTCGATGTCATGAGAAAGGTCATGTCTTCTAAGACCACTACCTCTTTGGATCTTTCTTCCTCTCCCCCTAAAGGGCCACATTCTGTCTCTTCCCCACAGGTCCCTACCAAACGTCGAGACCCAGAGACTCATGTATCCCCATTGGGCGGCCCCTCCTCTACAGGGACTTCACCGGACGCTCCCACTGATGAAGTACCTAGGAAGAGACTGTGCAAGAGGAGGCACTTGGATTCCCCACAGGAATCCCTAACATCGGATACAGACTTGGAGGAATCAGAAGGGTCCCCACGATCCCCCTCAGAGGATGTCTCATTTGCAGAAATATTGGAGATCTTAAGGCAGAGGTGTGATTGGCAGTCCCTTGCCCCTACTGAGGATGAGCCAGTACTCCTGAAGGCCTTTGGATCTCAACCATCCACCTCCTGGGTTACTCCTCCCTTCGATGAACTAATGGATTTGGTTGCTCGAAGGGCTTGGGAGTCCCCTGATTCAGTGGACTGGTCCCTCGGAGGCCCAACAAGTTCATTACTTCCCCTGCTGACAAGGCCTTTCTTACCAAGGGAGTCCTGGTTGATGCCATGGTGGTGGCGGCAGCCACCAAGAAAGAGATGTCGGAAAACTCTTCTTCTGTCCATCCTCCTAATAGGGAATGTGAGAGTATTCAATCTCGCCGTTTGTTCTTACATCTGGGTTCGGAGCCGATCCTCGGCTCCATGTCGGCCGCTTGCAAGCTCTGCATCGAGAAGAAGCTCGAGACCAACCTAACTCCCACAATCCCCCTCTGCCTTTACCTCAGATCTAGTTTGCCGCTGCAGCGTTCACATCAGTTTGATGAGCTCGAGCAACCTTAAGCTAAGATTTATAGTTTTTTCTTATATTCTTAGAAATTTTTCTTCTAAATATTATCTAAGTGGCTGTGTGTGTGTTTGATAGTGTTTCGAGGAATCCTCGGTTCCACTAAAGTTATTTTAACTTTATTAGAGTTTTCCCTCGGGGCCTAACCCCACTAAAGTTACTGGATTAGACATCCCTTTTACTGGATTGACTACTGGATTGACTTTTTACCGGATTTGACTAAAGTACTGGATTAGACATACCTACTGGACTTGACTTTTACTTTTACTAAAATTCATCTTATTGCCTTTAAGATGTCTGAGAAAGCTAAGTCTGGCTTTAAACGTTGCCAATGTGGGCAAAAGATGTCAGTGACTGATAATCATAGTTCCTGCGTCTACTGTCTTGGCCCTCTCCATCTGCAAGAAGACTGTTCAATTTGTCACTCTTTCAGTGGAAGGGTCATGACAGATAGGCGCAGGAAACTTATGGATAGGGGTCTTTTAAAACCTACCTTTCAAGAGGCTCTGGATGCATCAGACCAGGCATCCAAGTCCTCGAAGGAATCGAAGACGTCGGAGCCCAGGTCATCGGCTCCGAGCTCTTCAGTTAAAGTTCGATCACCGGTTCCACAGACTTTGGGGCAGAGTGTTGAACCTTTGTCAGTATCCGAGCCTCGAGTCTTGGAACCGGTGACGGAGCTCCCTCCACCGACACTGTTGAGGTCGGCTCCGTCTTCGATTCCTTCGACGCGCTCTTCCAGACCCCTCTCTGACACCGATGTAGACCGCGTGGTGCACTAATTAATGGAGAATACGGCCTTATCCAAGCTCATCTCTGTCTCCTCCCAGTTGGTGTCGAGACTCGAAGGCCTACCCGTATCTCCATCTGTTCCTCCTCCGAAACCTGTTCAGTCTTCGGAGCCGGAAGAGGCTGATCTGCTGATTGTGGAGCCCTCGGTGCCAGAACCGTCCTTCTCTCGGTCGGCTCCGTTCACCTCGACTCCGTCGGATCCGGTACCGGAGTCTCGTAGCCGAAGATCCATCCTTGGTTCCGGGACCGAGAGTCGGACCGATGTTTCGGTTCCGACTCTCCCTCTCGGGCCTCGGCTCGGATCGACTCGGCTCCGTCCTCGGGTCGATACCTTCTGTGCCTGTCTCGGGGATTCTTCCCATTTCCTCGGAACCGGGAGATACCTCGACTCGGGACCCGGGGGCCTTCGACCTCATGAGGAAGGTGTTGTCTTCCCAGACAACCACATCAGCAGAAACAGCTTCTCCTCCCCTTAAAGGACCGTTATCCTCCTCTGCACCCACGGCTACATCTAAGCGTCGAGCACCTGTGTCTCAGCCACCCCTAGAGGGTGCCCCCTCTTCCTCGGAGGCTTCTTCGGATGCTCCCACCGAAGAAGTTCCGAGGAAAAGATTGTGTAAGAGGAGACACTTAGATTCTCCACAAGAATCATTGACATCGGACACTGACTTAGATGAGTCAGAAGGGTCCCCAAAATCACCCTCAGAGGATGTCTCTTTTTCTGACATCCTGGGAGATCCTAAAGCAGAGAGGTGATTGGCAAGCCCTCCCCCCTTCTGAGGATGAGTCAGTTTTGCTGAAGGCATTCGGTGCTCGCCCTTCCTCCTCCTGGGTCACTCCGCCCTTCGATGAGTTGATGGAGCTGATTGCTCGAAGGGCGTGGGAGACGCCTGACACGGTGGAGCCAGTCCCTAGAAAGCCTAACAAATATATTACTGCCCCTCAGGATAAGGCTTATCTGACAAGGGGAGTGCCAGTCGACGCTATGGTGGTGGCAGCGGCCACGAAGAAGGAGATGTCTGAATCTTCCTCATCTGTCCATCCGCCTAACAGAGATTCTAGGACTATGGACAGGTATGGGAAGCGCATTTTTAGTTCAGCGGCTTTTTCTATGCGATCCCTGAACTATTTGACCCACTTCACACGGCTTCAGAGGGATCTAATCAAAGAGTTGGGAGATACCCTCCAGGGTACTACAGATGCTGCTATTTCAAAAAAAGTTACAGCACATCTCAATACCCTTACATCCATTGTAAACTCGTCCATGAGGCTGATCTCCTACGCAGCCGAAGGATCGATTAGGGCAGCAGCTTCAGCGATTGCTCTTCGCAGACAGTCCTGGATGCGCTTATGTTCTTTTGCGGAAGCCTTCAAGTCTTCCTTTACTAACGCCCCATTTGATGGTGCCACTCTCTTTGGCCCCAAGGTAAAGGAGACCCTTACCCGGTGTGAGCAGGAGGGAAAGACTCTGTCTGCTGTCGGAGTCCGTTTTTCCACCCCATCCAGACCGTACCCCAAAGGGCAATGTGGTGAAAAAATGTGGTTTCGAAAACCCCAAGGATCTTTCCCAGGCACACAGGGTGATGCCCCCTCTAGAGGCAGAGGAGGGGGCAGAGGTGGAAGACGCCGCCCTGGCGGCAGAGGGGGTCCGCAGAACCAAGGTGACAGGGATACACCCCCTGGAAAACCTTTCCAGCACTCCTGAGAGGAGGCCCGACTGTCCTGCTCTGGAGGCAGTCGGGGGTCGCTTAGCTTTATACCCTCAGGCCTGGCAAAATCTTACATCAGACAACTGGGTAAAAAGCGTTGTTACCAGAGGCTACAGAATACCCTTCATATTGCCCCCAATGCCAAAGAGAAGACTCCCAGATGTGCCACCCCATCTGCGAGACCCTGCAGCTATAGAAATTTCAAAGCTGCTAGAAAAAAGAGTCATCCAACCAGTCCCAGCGGACCAGAGAGGATTCGGAACTTACTCAAGGTTCTTTTTAGTTCCAAAGAAGACAGGGGACTGGAGGCCGATTCTGGACCTAAGCAACCTCAATTCCTTCGTCAAGAAAGAAAAGTTCCGAATGGTCACGCTTCAATCGATCCTTCCATTTTTACAGAAGGACGACTGGATGTGCTCAATAGATCTGAAGGACGCATACTACCACATCAAAATGGCCAGGGCGTCCAGGGATCACTTGCGCTTCCGGCTGGGAGCCAGCCACTTTCAGTTTCGAGCCCTGCCCTTTGGTTTGACCTCAGCCCCCAGGGTTTTCACCAAATGCGTGGCAGTGGTGGCGTCTCACCTGAGACGCCTAGGATTCCAGGTGTTTCCGTATCTGGACGACTGGCTCCTTTCTGCCACCACCCAGCGTCAACTGATTCAGGCCAGGGATTACACACTGCAGCTTTGTGTTCATCTCGGAATTTCCGTAAATTTCGAAAAATCCTCACTACAGCCATCACAGCATATCTCATTCATAGGGGCAGAATTGGATACGCATCATTTAATTCTAAGACTTCCTCCAGAAAGGATAGCCTCACTACAAAGCCACATTTCTCTTCTTCTGTCATCCAGAAAGTCCCCAGCAAATCTGGTTCTGAAGGTTTTGGGTCTCATGGCAGCTTCTCTCATTGCGATACCATTGGGAAGACTGCACATGAGAGTTCTACAATGGCTACTGTTTGCTCAATGGTCGTTCCAACAGCTACCTCTGACACACGAAATTCTGATCACAAATACATGCAAATCTCACCTAGCCTGCTGGCTTCAGACTTGCAACCTTTCCAGCGGAAGACCATTTGTGCTACCCACGCCGACAGCTACGGTGACCACGGACGCTTCCCTGATAGGGTGGGGGGGCATCTTTCAGGGACAGACAGTCCAAGGCGAATGGACCAATTTAGAGTACAATCTGCACATCAATGTTCTAGAGTTGAGGGCAGTGTTCCTAGCGTTGCAGCACTTTGCTCCCCTTCTTCCTCTAGGGACTATTGCAGTTCAGACGGACAATATGTCCGTAGTCTGGTACATAAACAAACAAGGGGGAACCAAGTCTTATCAGCTATGCAGAGAGGCCATGAGAATCTGGCAATGGGCGGAGTCCACAGGTCGCTTTCTGATTGCAACGCACATCCCGGGGTCATCCAACGTCATAGCCGACAGGCTGAGCAGAGCAATCCTGTTGCCTCACGAGTGGTCCCTAAAACAGTCAGTTGCGAAAAGGATTTTTCGCAAGTGGGGCCAGCCTTCCTGCGATCTTTTTGCGTCTCCAATGAACGCCAAATGCAGGAGTTACTTTGCCCTATTACCCCCTCCAGGGGAAGTCCCCAGGGACGCGCTGGTTCACGATTGGCCCCCGGGTCTCCTGTACACTTTTCCTCCCTTTCCCCTGATTGCAAAGTTTCTGCAGAAAGCCAACAACCTGCAAAGGACGATTATCCTCATTGCCCCATTCTGGCCTCGTCAAATTTGGTTTCCCTTTCTTCTGGCACACCGCATTCGGGGACCCTGGATCCTGGACCCGGAGCCAGATCTACTGACCCACTCGTCAGGGGATCCCCACCCCTCGCTCCTGTCACTACATCTAGCAGCTTGGCTGCTCCGCTTCCCTACTTAGCCAGGTCTGATCTTCTTTCACCTGCAGTTCAGAATATACTAGTGGCTTCTCATAAGGCTTCCACTACAAAGGCCTACACTAGTAAATGGAAGTGCTTTGTTTTCTGGGCAAATACACAGCATTTGGATCCTGTTATGGCTCCTTTAAACAAGATCTTGGAATTTTTAACAGAGTTATTCCACCAAGGAGCTTCTCCTGCCACTTTAAGAGTGCAATTGGCTGCCATTTCCAACTTTCATGTGGAAGAATGTGGGGCACCTATTATGGCTCACAGACTTTGTAAGGCCTTTTTAAAAGGATCTTTCCATATTAGACCACCAGTTAGAACTCCTACATCTCCTTGGAATCTGAACCTTTTATTGTCTAAATTGATGTTGCCTCCGTTTGAACCGGCTTCCTCTTGTCCATTGAAGTATTTGTCGTGGAAGACCCTCTTTTTGGTGGCCATTACATTGGCTAGGCGGGTGTCATAGCTTCAGGCTCTTTCTATTAAACACCCTTATCTGATCTTTCACTCTGACAGAGTATCTCTTCGCACTAATCCATCCTTTCTCCCCAAAGTCTGCTCTATTAATAACATTAATCAATCCATTGAACTCCCTACCTTTTTCAAAAATCACTCCAATAAATTGGAGTATATGTTACACAAGTTGGATGTTCATAGACAACTTAGATTTTACTTGGATAGAACAAAGGATCACAGGAAATCAGATCAACTTTTTATAGCCTTTGCAGACAGCAGGAAAGGTGTAGCAGTTACTAAACGAACCCTTTCCAAATGGCTAACTGATTGCATTATATTTGTTTATGCTACCTCGGAACAAACTTTACCTGTCAAGCCCAAAGGACACTCTACAAGATCAGTATCTACATCCCTGGCTCATGCAGCCCGCCTACCGTTAGATACTATTTGTGCGGCTGCTACTTGGTCTAAACCACATACATTCATTACTCATTACAAAGTAGACAGGATTTCTAGGGACAGGGCAACCTTTGGTTCCACTGTGCTCAGGAACGTTCTCCCGTGAGTTCCTCAGGAACATGGAGCTAGGGACGCTACCCAGGTGTAAGAACAAACGGCGAGATTGAACACTCTCACATATAGAAGTTATGTCCTTACCATAACGTTCCATGTGGAGTGTTCATCTCGCCTTTGTTCTTACATTCCCACCCTCCCACCCTCAGGAAGAACGTACAGTTTGGTGCCTGGTCTGGTTTATTCTGCTTCTGCATTCACAGTTGCTGTGTATATATGTATGTACATATATATATATATAGGTATAAATGTTCTTGCAGTTATGTAGTTTTGCATGAGTGTGTTTCTCTCTCTGACTTCTGGTTTGCTTGCAAACTAGATCTGAGGTAAAGGCAGAGGGGGATTGTGGGAGTTAGGTTGGTCTCGAGCTTCTTCTCGATGCAGAGCTTGCAAGCGGCCGACACGGAGCCGAGGATCGGCTCCGAACCCAGGTGTAAGAACAAAGGCGAGATGAACACTCCACATGGAACGTTATGGTAAGGACATAACTTCTATTTCTAGGATGATGGACAGGTATGGGAAACGCATATTTAGTTCTGCGGCATTTTCCATGAGATCGCTCAACTACCTAACCCACTTTACTCGCCTTCAACGAGATCTCCTTAAAGAGCTGGGAGATACTCTACAGGGTAACACAGCTGATGCATTGTTTCTGAGAAAGTGACTGCACAACTCAACACCCTCAATTCTGTAATCAACTCATCCATGCGGCTCATTTCTTATGCCACGGATGGATCGAGTAGGGTGGCAGGTCCAGCAATAGTTCTTCGGAGACAGTCTTGGATGTGCCTTTGCTCCTTTGCGGAAGCCTTCAAGTCTTCCTCCGTCAATACCCCATTCAATGGTTCCGCCTTGTTCGGGCCTAAAGTTAAGGAGACGCTTACTAGGTGTGACCAAGAAGGAAAGACTCTGTCTGCTGTAGGAGTCCGTTTTTCCACTCCAACTAGACTGTACCCCAAAGGACAACCAAGTGGAAAAATGTGGTTTCGAAAGCCCCAAGGAGCTTTCCAGAACACACCTACTGATACCCCCTCTAGGGGCAGAGGAGGGGGTAAAAATGGAAGACGCCGCCCAAACGGCAGAGGGGGTCCACAAAATCAGGTTGACAGGGAGTAGTTCTCTGGTAAGCCCTATCAGTGTTCCTGAAAGGAAGCCCGGCTGTCCTGCTCTGGAGGCAGTCGGGGGTCACTTGGCTTTATACGCAAACACCTGGCAAAACATTTCAATGGATTATTGGGTAAAAAGCATCATTTCCAGAGGTTACTACATTCCCTTTACAAAATTCCCTCCCATGTGTACAAGTATTCCAGATGTTCCACCCAGTCTGCGAAAACTAGCAGCCATAGAGATTCAAAACCTGCTAGACAAAAGAGTCATCCAGCCAGTCCCGGCGGGCCAGATAGGATCTGGAACTTACTCAAGGTTCTTTTTAGTTCCAAAGAAAACAGGGGACTGGAGGCCCATACTAGACCTCAGCAAACTCAACACCTTCGTCAAGAAGGAAAAGTTCCGGATGGTTACGCTTCAATCGATACTTCATTTCTAGAAATGGGCGATTGAATGTGCTCTATAGATCTCAAGGATGCTTACTACCACATCAAAATGGCCAGATCATCCAGAGATCACTTGCGTTTCTGACTGGGGGCCAGTCATTACCAATTCAGTGCCCTGCCCTTTGGTCTCACCACAGCCCCCAGAGTGTTCACCAAATGTATGGCAGTGGTCACGGCTCACCTGAGACGCTTAGGATTCCGGGTGTTTCCATATCTGGACGACTGGCTCCTCACCGCCACCTCCAGGCATCAACTAATTCAGGCAAGAGACTACACTATCAACCTGTGTTCCCAGTTGGGCATAACCTTAAACTTCGAAAAATCTGCGTTATCGCCCTCGCAGCATATTACCTTTATAAGAGCAGAGCTAGACACTGTCGATTCAAGGATCAGGTTGCCTCAAACAAGAATCTCATCCGTAAGAAGTCAATTGTCCAGTCTGTTGACCCAGAACAAAGCTCCTGCATCCCAGATATTGAAGCTGTTAGGCACAATGGCAGCGATGCTAATAGCAGTCCCGTTGGGGCACATGCATATGCAGATACTCCAGTGGTTACTCTTCACACAATGGTCTTACCAACAACTTCCCATGTCGCACGAGATTCTGTTAACAAATCTTTGCAAGAAGGATCTCAATTGGTGACTGAACAGCGACCAGGTAGTAGTCGGACGTCCCCTTGTTCTTCCCCAACCCACAGCCACAGTGACCACGGATGCTTTCCTGATAGGGTGGGGGGGGGGCTATTTCAAGGAAAGACTGTCCAAGGTACTTGGTCGAGCATGGAATCACATTTGCATATAAATTCCTGGCAATACTTTCACGACTGTCTTCCTCCAGGAACAAATGCAATTCAGACGGACAACATGTCAGTAGTCTGGTACATCAACAAGCAAGGGGGAACCAGATTGTATCCCTTATGCCGAGAGGTCCTAAGAATTTGGCAGTGGGCTGTATCCACCAGGCGCTTTCTGATAGCAACGCACATCCAGGGGTCATCCAACATGATAGCAGACAAACTGAGCAGGGCCATCCTGTTGCCTCACGAGTGGTCCCTGAAACAACAGGTGGCGGATAAGATTTTTCGCAGGTGGGGCCAGCCTTGCTGCAATCTGTTTGCATCTTCGCCAAATGCAGAAGCTACTTTGCCCTTTATCCCCCACCGGGGAGCAACCCAAGGGACGCACTTGTACATGATTGGCCCCCGGGCCTCCTGTATGCCTTCCCACCAATTCCCAAGTTCATACAGAAAGCCAAAAGTCTGGGAAGGACTGTTATTCTGATAGCCCTTTCTTGGCCTCGTCAGATTCGGTTCCCCTTCCTACACTAGTATCAACTGGAAGAACCATGGTTCTGGACCCAGTGCCAGACCTTCTGACTCATTCGTCGGGAGTTCTTCATCCCTCCCTCATCTCCCTAAAACTGATAGCTTGGCTGTTCCAATTCCCATGCATTATATCAACATACTGTTAAGCATCCATCTGCCAAATTCATATTTTGTGTCATTGATAAAGTACAGGGTAATAGGTCCAATCAGACTGGTTGGCAGAGTGTTTTAAGTATGAAAGAGAAATATTGGATCATACACCTGGGAGCCCTTTTTTCACCAGGCTTGAATGACCATTTATAATATATTTATATATTATATACTTATAAGTTATTATATACCACATCTTGGCAACATATTATTGTTATTGATATTATATTTTTGTTTAAACTGTATTATTCATGCACAGTTTGTGCATTTATGTATTTCTACTCATCAGTTAGGTTTTAGGGTGATGCATGTCTTTAAATCTGGCTTTGTAATTGATTGTTAGCCATTTGGTTATTGGCCAATTATTTATGTATATATAAGGAGCATGTCTAATGGAATTATCATGGTTTTTTTCCTCACTGAAGAAGGTATTACACCGAAACTAGTTTGAGTTTTTTTTCTGTTTGGAGAGTGTTAGTGTCTTTGACACTATTTTTACTTCATTAAAGCTTTTGGGAACCGGTTGCTGGCTCTTGTTTGTTCCCGTTCTGCTGTTGGGCCGTGCAAGCTTGAACGTGCGTGGGTTAGTGTGTCCCAATTCCCATATTAGCCAGGTCTCAAGATTTGTCTCCCGCGGTCCAACATATTATAGTTTCCTCTCATAAACTGTCAACCAGGAAGCTATATAATAGCAAATGGAAACGATTTGTTCACTGGGCTTCTCACCACGACGTTGACCCATATGTTGCGCCTATTCATACCATTTTAGAGTAATTGTCCTCCTTGTTCTATGATGGCGCAGCAGCTGCCACCATTAGGGTTCAATTGGCTGCCATTTCCAACTTTCATGTAGGGTTTAACGGATCTAACATCCTATCCCACAGACTATGTAAGGCCTTTTTGAAAGGGACCCACCATCTCACACCACCTGTCAGACACCCTGTTTCTCCCTAGAATTTGAATCTTGTTTTATCCCAATTGATGCTTACCCCCTTCGAACCCGCGTCATCTTGTGATTTGAAGTTTCTGTCTTGGAAAACAATATTTCTGGTAGCCATTACATCTGTGCGTAGGGTCTCTGAATTCCAAGCTCTATCTTCCAGGCCCCCATATTTGATCTTCCACCCTGACAGGGTGTCCCTCAGGACAAATCCTACCTTTCTTCCTAAGGTCTGCTCAGAAAGTAACTTAAATCAATCCATTGAGCTCCCAACTTTTTTTTAGACATCATACCAACAGGCTGGAGTATATGTTACACAAGCTTGATGTTCACAGACAATTGAGATTCTACTTGGACAGAACGAAAGATTTCAGGCATTCTGATCAACTCTTTGTCTCTTACGCAGAGAACAAGAAAGGTTCTGTGGTATCAAAAGTCACATTATCTAAGTGGCTTTCTGATTGCATTAAATTAATTTATTCCTCCACTAACCAGCCATTACCGACTAATGTCAAAGCCCATTCTACCTGGGCTGTTTCTGCGTCATTAGCTCATGCAGCTCGTTTACCCTTGGATATCTTCTGTGCAGCTGCTACTTGGTCCAAACCTCACACGTTTATCACTCATTACAAAGTGGACAGGGCCTCCAGGGACAGGGCTTCCTTTGGTTCCACTGTGCTCAGGAATGTTCTCCCGTGAGCCACCCAGGATTAGGGTGCTTGGGACGCTACCCACGTGTAAGAACAAAACGGAGAGATAGAACAACTTCACATAAAGAAGTTATGTTCTTACCATAACGTTCCATGTGAGTTGTTCATCTCGCCTTTTTGTTCTTACATTCCCTCCCACCTTCCCCCTCCTGGTGAGAAAGATGGTTGTCTTGGTGGATTGGTTGGTCTTGTCAGCTTGTCTCCTTAAGACAGACTGTTTTCCTTTCTGCAAATCTAGAGGTACCTAGATAGGTAGGTACTGCAGTGCTTATTTTTTTTTAGGCTGTCTTCGGGTGCAGCATACTAGATCTGGGGTTTACAGTAGAGCATCATGGGATATATACTATGTCTCGAGCTTCTCTGAGAGTTTGAGCTTGAAAAGCGGCCGACTCGGAGCCGAGGGATTGGCTCCGAACCCACGTGTAAGAACAAAAAGGCGAGATGAACAACTCACATGGAACTTTATGGTAAGAACATGACTTCTTTTTTTCTAAAATATTCCTTAGTAAGTTTTACTTATTTGCTCGTGTTTTATTGCTGATCCTTCATCAATTCCCAAGTATTCATTCTTGTCCCAAATTGATGTTTTCCTGGAGCTGCAGTTTTCCTGCTTTAAAAGTTGCTTTTGCACATTTGTCAAGGCCAAATGGCATTCTAATATCATCTGAAAAAGTTTTGATAAACCTGCAGCTGTGTGTTATTCTCCTTAATGGCCTGCATCCAAAATCCTAATCCCTCCTTGTTTCATGAGCATCCCTCCTGTTTCATCATCATCTCTTTACACTTTAAATTATAGTTTTCTGTTTTGTGCTATGTATAAGAGCCTTAACTGTGTAGCTCTGAAATTACCCCTTCAAATCGCGTAATCCCAGTCCGCCCTGTTGTATTGCAAGATTCCGTGTATCCCACTTGACCCTTGCTGTCTTCCCCTCCCAGGTAAAGTCCTTCAGCTGTTTATTAATTGCTATCCACAACTTCTCCTCTGGTTGATAAAAATATGCCTGACCTATTTATAAGACTAATGGGACTAAAAACATTTTAACTGCTTGTATCTTACTATCCCTATCCATATAACAAAGCTTCCATTTTCTCAGTTTTTGTATTATCTTTTGTTTACTGTCTTCCCATATATCCTTAGCTACCACACCAGAATAATTTTTAATCCATACTCCTAAATACTTCATTTTATCATGTCCCCGTAAATATGGATATATCTGAACCAATTCATATGCGAGTACATAATTTACTGCTATTACATTTGTTTTAGCTTCATTAATTTTGTATCACAAAAAATTTGAAACTGTCTCGAAACTTTTCACTACACTGTAATGTCTCTCTCTGGTTTTGTCAGGTATAAAATAATATTTGCAGATAGAGTCAGCTTTTCTTGACTGTCATACCAGTTATATTCTTGAATTTGTGAGTCCCTTTTTTTCTTTGCCAGTGGTTCTAAATATAATGCAAATAAAGGGGAAAGAGGGCACCCCTGCCTTGTTCCTCTATTCAAGCAGAAATTATCAGGGAGGACTCCACCCACTTTAATTTTCTCCTCCGATCCTTCATATATATCCTCCTAATCAGCCTTAACATTTTTTCAGGAAAGGCAAGTGCTTCCATTGCCCTGCTCATAAAGTCCCAGCTTACTCTGTCAGATGCTTTCTCTGCATCAAGACCAACCAACAACGGTATTTTCTTACTTTCTGCCTCCATCTTGAGTCATCAGTGTTCTGTTAATGTTGTCGCATTTTTGCCTCCCTCCACAAAGTCACACTGACCCACATTTAGCACTTTTGGTATTACTTTTGCCATTCTTTTAGCCATTATAGACATGAACATTTTATAATCATGGTTTAGTATTGAAATGGGCCTGTATGAAGCTGGATCTGATGGATCTTTACCCTCTTTAGGTATTACAGCTACAACTGCTTTTTTCCAGGATGTTGGTAGTTCTTCTCTTAAAATACTGTTAAACAAAACCTTCCAGATCTTCATCAGTTTTCTTCCCTCCTAGCTTCCAAACGTCTATAGGAATACCATGTATTCCTGGGGAATTTCCTGTACATTGGTTATACATCACAATTTTTATCTCATCTTCCCCTATCCTAACAGTTGGTAAATGGGCCTCAACTGCCTCTAACCTTGGCATATTTAATTCTTTCATAAACATTTCCATTTGTTTCTTTTCTCGATTTCCATATTTCTCTGCTTTTTACAGACTTTCATAGAATTTCCGAAATAGTTCTAATACCTCTACAGGATCTCGTTAACTTCCTTGTTATAGGCTCCCTAAGCTTGGAAATAGCCCTTTCTACTTTCTGTTGCTTGAGTCGTTGTGGTAAAAGTTTTTGTGCTCTGAGATTATTATCAAAAAGCAGTTGCTTAACAGCAGTCTTTCAAAACTCATGTATATTATCGAGGTAACCCCTTATTTACTACTTAGCATTCTGCAGTTGATCCACTGCTTGTTCTGTGAGATACCCTCTATTCTGCAATACTTTAACCTTTGTCAGTCCCTCTAAATAATTCTTGTTACTTCATAACCATAGCTCCCTTTGTTTTATTTCCACCCTATTTTACCCCCACCTTAATTTTATCCCACTCCCTAACTATATTTTCAGAAGTAATTTATATCCTCTTGAATAGCTCCTGAATAGTTTCCACTACCCATTCCTTAAATTCCTCTGTCTTCAGCGTAGATGCAGGTGGGAAAGTGCCAGTGTCTCATTTTTATTTCATTATCCTGTAATATTTTAGTTATTATTGATGTATGATCTGAAATAGTTATTGAGTGTGCATGAAGACCTTCAGTTAAATGCACATGCTCTTGTGAAATGTAAATTCTGTTTAGCCTAGCCCAGTTTTTTATATTTTGGGCAATAATATGTAAATGCACTCTGAACTCGTATTACTGAATTCACATCTTGCATAACAAATATTTTCATAAGCTTCTTCAAAAATCTACCCTCCTTTGTTATACTTTCCTTCAGGGCCATCCATACACGTCTTCAGTGCTGCAAGCCAAATTCCATTCCACACCTGTAAGTAATATTTCTTTCCGCAAACTAATTATTTCTCCCAGAATTTTCTTAAGCTGTATTATAGCAGTTTTAGGTGGAGTCTAAATACACGCCACTGTAATCCTCATCCCTTGCCAGTAGCCCCTTAACACTACAAATCTACCGTTATCTTTTTATCCTCATCTATCCCTATTGGAGTTCCTGTTGCAATTAATATAAGTACTTCTCTATTTTTTGTCCCAGATGTTTCACTGAATAACTATCCTGAAAACCTTTCTTTATCAAATTGTCATTTTCAGTTCTTTCCAAGTGTGTCTACTGTACCATAGCTATCTGCACTCTACATTTTTATATAGTACACTATTCTTTCCTTTTTGTATTTCTCTGTGAGGCAATTGGCATTTGAAGACATTACAGAAAGCATTATTGTATTAAAAACTTGTTATTCCCACCTTTTTTTTAATGTCTAGTTCTAGCTTTTGTGTTACATGCATACACTGGCAGGTTGAACTTTTATATAGTTTATTTATTGCCATATCCATTTGAGCCTATGCCACTTCTTACAAAACATTTTGTTTTATTGAAATGTCTCAAACAAAAAAAACAACCCCCAATCCACCCTAAACCTCATAATTAAGGTTGCTGGAACTCATGTACACTGACAACCCACTTCTAGTCCACACAAATTCATTATGTGAGAGATGCATCTGTATCAAGAACCTAGAATCCAGGCTGTCTCGCTGGACCAGTCAGTTTGTCTGATGCTAAGCAGGTTGTCAGCATGCACACCTCACCTCCTGTATCTACCAGACCAACAACACATAAATCTACATATGTGGAAGTCCTTACCAGAAGCTTACCTAAACATCAGAGATCTCCCAAGCACAAGCACGATTCACATTGTATATCACACACCAGGGTCTCACCAGTCAAGTCTATAAGGCATAACACAAAAATAAACATTTTAGTCATAGGTGACTTATCTGTGAGATACACAGATGTCCCTCTCACCAAGTTGGATAAGGAAAAAGTCATAGTCAGTTGTCTGTCAAGTGCCGGGATCTGCTGCATCTCACACACACACTAAAGTCTGTTAACAGCAGGCACTGTTATGACTCCATCATAATGTTGTGAACGACTTGAGACATAACTCACTGGACTATATGGAGAGAGACATAACTGAGTTCGCTGATTGTCTCAGGCATGTATGTCCCTAGCCTTAAGCAGCAACTTACCTTCATCTAGGATGGTACCGCAATACAAACAAAAAATGATTGACTTCAACAATTGGCTTAGTTTTTGGTGTCATTCAAAGGGGATCCAATGTCTGTCAGTCTGGGATGACATGGTTGACAGACCTCAATGCTTTGCCAGAGATGGTCTTCATCGATCACCCCTGGAATTTTGGTTACTGGCTAAGAGTCCTGCCTCCCCATAGTGCCTTTTTTAGGCAGTGTCACAAGAACAAAATTCTTGATATAAAAATATCCTTTAAAAACAACCGTAGGGTTATGCTGCTAAACGCTAGAAGTCTAAACCAGAAACTGCACTCACTAGACAGTCCTCACTTTGGAAGATAATGGAATTTGTGCAGTCACTGAGATATGGTTTAAGGCTGCAGAGGGTACCCCAGCTATACCAGGTTACATTTCCTTCCACACATTCAGACCACCAACTGAAGGTGTGAGAACTAAAGGAGGTGGGTATATCAATATTCATTAAAGATAAATACACCACTAGATTGGTTAAACCGCATGATTCCCTTGAAATACTTTAGTTGCAATTGACTGTAAGTAAGACCCCTCTTCAGGTCAGTGCCAGCTGTAGGACGCCCCTCCATGAATCAGGACATCCACTCGTCATACTTGGATCTACTTGAGTTAATCAAGACACAACCAAACACCCTGGTTTTGGGTGACTTTAATTATACATCCATTGACTGGATAAATTATGCATGTTCTAACTCACTTGCCCATACCTCTCAACCATACTGAATTCCTCGGTATTTTCTGGTTTTGAGGGCAAAATAATGGGGTGCCACGAATTCCAGAGTGGCCCTCTCAAATCCTGATTTTTTTTTTTTTTATTTTCAATTTTTCATTGCCACTGATGTAATCATACGACTTGCAGCTGCGGCCAATCAAAGAGGACAACGTGGGCTGTTTAAGACTTGCATAGATGGTGTAACTGTGTATTTTTACTGAAAACCAACAGACTCTTAAGGAATATTTTCATTTTAAAATTAATACTAACTTTCTCCCTTATTTTACAAATCATGTTTAAGTTTGCCACATAGTTGACAGGTGTTCCAAGTATTATTTGGATCAGAAAAATCGTGCAGTACACTTCACATAGTTATTACCGCAAGTTCAGGGTAATGGGTTTCTGCAAAGGCATGAATTAAAAGAAAATAGTGAAAATGTCTGTTACAACGGGAAGTAAATAATTATCCTGGGATTCTGCTGAGCACTTCATGCAGCTTCAGCACACATGCCATCTCCCCTGCCAGACTCCTGCACAAAAACATGGTAAAGTACACTGACCGCAATAATGTTCAAATGCAAAATGTAGTTAAACCTTAGACACTTTCCTCAAACATGCATACAGTCTTCTATGACAGTTACTGAACAATCTCTTTCTCCCCACCAAAAGAAAAATCTGCGGTCAACAAAACAAGTGCTTAATTAAAATGCTGAACTCAATAATAAAGTTTGTAATGAAATTCTACTGTTGGACTCCTGGAGCAGATAATTCCAAGATCATGAAAAAAAAAGCTTTCCCAGTGAAGTTCAAGCTTAGATCCCTTTGCACTACATGCATATGTATTTGTTTTGATTTTCTCCTTTCTGTGAATAAACTCAGAAAAAGTAGGCAATTCTCCAAACCAAGAAGTCAAACAAAAATGCCAAGGACCACGAACTAAACTCCTTCCAAAACGTTGCAAACCAAGTAGTTCACAGATAAACCAGTTGTTTGATTTCTCCTTTCTGTGACCAAACTGTCTGCCTCTCTTGATTCAGGCCTTGCCAAGGACATTACCTTACAGGGGAGGGGGAAGTGCAGCAAAAAAAAAAAAAAAAAAAAAAAGCATTAGTGATCAGCATAAAATGAGAAGTCCAGTCCTATATACCAGATTGGAAACAAACTATGGTGTTATGATTGTCTGCAAAGCAGAAGAAAAATGCCCCCTTTAGATTCATAGGTAGGTACTAGGTTATCAGCCCAAGGGCCTAAGTAAGGCTAGCCAACAAGGTTCCCTGGCTTACGCCACCCAAGAAAGTTAATTTCCTGTGCCCCTGTCAAGCAGAGCCACAGAAGTGATCCCTGGGGTGTATTTCTTATTTCCCATCCACCCATCAAGATTTTTCTTGAAGAGTGCTAATGAGGAACTTTGCTTGACATACATGGGTAGCTTGGTGCAGTGTATAGGAAGTCACTGGGACAGGAATCTATCCCTCCAGCATGTCCTGCGTATTGTGGTGACAAGGTTTAGGTCCCTAGAGCGTGTAGCTCGGAAGGAATTCTTTAGGTGTAGCATGTCCAACAGCTCTGGGTTTGACACAGCTTTATATGTTAGGTAGAGATCACCTCGGACTAGGCAATATGCTAGAGAGTAAAGCTGGAGATTTTTGAGACAGTCAGTGTAGGGCATCTGTTTGAGGCCAGTAATCGTCTTTGTGAAGTACTTCTGTGGCCTTTCCAGCTGCTGCAAGATGTCTTGTGAGGTACATTCCAAAAGGGGCGTTGCACTCTATAATGGATCTAATGAGTGCCGAGTAGAGGGGAACAATGACCTCTTTTTTTTCCTAGATGAGAACCCTTTTGTGATGAGGTGTGCTACATAGAAGGGTTTCCTGACTACTGTGGTGATGTGATTATCAAACAAAGGAGAGACTACTATCCACCTGGGTCCCAAGGTTTATCATCATATATTTGGTGTTAAGTAGACTGCTCTCTCCAACCAAGACTGAACTTGACAGTCAAGAGGAGAAGATAAACACTTCCACCACACCACACTCATCACATAGTCCCACTAAACCTACACCTCCAAAATCCACACATAGAAACACAAAAACATTCACGGAGGCTCTCAGTAATAATCTGCTCAAGCAACAAAGACCTCCAAAGCAGAAACGCAAGCAATCTCCACCCCCCAACACAACCCAAATGACACACAGCCACTCAACCACAGCCCATAAGTCAAAACAGTGTACCCGACACACTAGTCATAGGTGACTCTATATTCAGGCACACTGATGTCCCACTCATCAGGCTAAACAAGGAGATATAGTTACTGTCAGCTGCCGGGATCCTCCACATAACTCACGCACGCAGGTCACTCCACAACAAGTACAATTATGACTCTGCCCATGTTAGTGTGAATGACCTGAGACGTACCTCCCTGGACTACATGAAGAGAGACATGGAAGAGTTCTCTGATCTTGTAGCCCAGGCAGGTATGACCCTAGCCCTGAGTAGCATCCTGCCATCACCCAGTATGATACTGCAGTACAAGGACAAAATGATTGACTTCAACAATTGGCTAAGCTTCTGGTGTCATTCTAAGGGGATCCAATATCTGTCTGCCTGGGATGAGATGGTTGACAGACCACGATGCTTTCCCAGAGGTGGCCTGCACCTGTCGCTCTGGGATTCCGGAAATTGGTAACTTCCAAACTTTGGACCCCACCCAGTTCAGGTTTGTGAAAGGCAGATTATGCCTGCTGAACCTGATCGACGACTTTGAGGCAGTCACCAAAGCTGTAGACGAGAGTAAGGTGGTTCACACATCCTAGCTTGACCTCACCAAGGCGTTCAACACCATCCCCCATTCTGGAATTATAGCTAAACTCACTAAACTAGGTATAAATCCCTACGTCACAAGATGGGTTGCCAATTGACTCACTGACAGAACTCACACTGTAAAAGTTGCAGACTCCAAATCTGACTTCAAACCAGTGACAAGTGGAGTACCACAGGGTTCAGTCCTGGGACCTATCCTGTTTGCTATCTATTTCTCTGAAGTACAGGCTAACACAGAAGGCCTTTGGCTAACGAAGTTCGCAGATGACTGCAAAACTAGGAGCCATAGTTGAGTCCCCAAATGATGTGGACATCCTACAGAAGGGCCTCACTGAGACAGATGCCTGGTTTCAGAGCCATGGCCTCAAGCTCAATGCCAAAAAGTGCATTGTCATCCCCTTTGGTGAAAACTCTGTACACATGAAATACCACATAGGTGGCAGTCTACTTAACACTGAATATGTGATAAGAGACCTGGGGACCCAGGTGGACAGTAGTCTCTCCTTTAATCACATCGCCACAGTAGTCAGAAAATCTTTCTATGTGGCACACGTCATGACAAAAGGGTTCTCATCTAGGAAAAAAGAGGTCATTGTTCCCCTCTACTCGACACTCATTAGACCCATTATAGAGTACAACGCCCATTTTGGAATGTACCTCACAAGACACCTGCAGCAGCTGAAAAGGCCGCAGAAGTACCTCACAAAGAGGATTACTGGTCTCAAACAGATACCCTACACTGACCGTCTCAAAAATCTCCAGCTTTACTCCATAGTTTATCGCCTACTCCGAGGTGATTGCTGCCCAACATATAAAGCTATGTCAAACCCAGAGCTGTTGGACATGTTACACCTAAAGAAATCCCTCCGAGCTACACGCTCTAGGGACATAAACCTTGTCATCACAAAAAACAGGACATGCTGGAGGGATAGATACCTGTCCCAGAGTCTTCCCATACACTGGAACAAGCTACCCATCAATGTCATGCAAAGTTCCTCGTTATCACTCTTAAAGAGAAAGCTTGATAAGTGGATGGGAAATAGGAAATACACCCCAGGGATCACTTCTGTGGCTCTGTTCAACAGGGCCACAGGAAAATAACTTTCTTGGGTGGCATAAGTCAGGGAACCTTGTTTGCTAGGCTTACTTAGGCCCTTGGCCCGATAGCCTAGTACCTACCTATGAACCTATGTGGTAGTTCATGGGTACAGAGTTTTTACCAAAGGGAATGATAATGCACTTTTTGGTATTGAGCTTGAGACCATGCCTCTGACACCAGGCATGTGTCTCACTGAGGCCCTTCTATAGGATGTCCACATCATTTGGGGACTCGGCTATGGCTCCTAGTTTTCAGTCTTCTGCGAACTTAGTTAGCCAGAGGCCTTCTGTGTTACCCTCTACTTCGGAGAAGTAAATACCAAACAGAAGAGGTCCCAAGACTGAACCCTGTGGTACTCCACTTGTCACTGGTTTGAAGTCAGATTTGGAGTCTGCAACTTTTACAGTGTGGGTTCTGTCAGTGAGCCAGTTGGCAACCAATCTTGTGACATAGGGATTTATACCTAGTTTAGTGAGTTTAGCTATAATTCCAGAATGGGGGATGATGTTGAAAGCCTTGGCGAGGTCAAGATAGGCTATGTGAACCACCTTACCCTTGTTTACGGCTTTGGTGACTGCCTCAAAGAAGCCGATCAGGTTCAGAAGGCATGATCTGCCATTCACAAACCCAAACTGGGTGGGGTCCAGAGTTTGGAAGTCACCAATGTCATTGTTTATGAGTTCCATGATGATATTTTCCATGGCTTTGCAGACCAGGCTCGTCAGGCTAATAGGGTGATAGTTCCCAGGATCAGTGGTGGCTCCCCCTTTGTGGAGTGTGTTAACTGTTGCTGTGCACCATTCATTGAGCACAAAACCTGACGTGAGACTATGAGTGAACATGATGCTTAGGTGGGAAGCCAGTTTGTTCTAAAGTTAGTGTAAAACGCAGCCTGGGATGTTGTTATGGATTTTATTTTCGTAGCTAGCTTTGGAGGATCTTATAAGGGATCTCAGCTTCTTACTGAGGCTCACCAGAGAGCTCCTCCACTCATGGGATTTTACTCTCTCTTTTGCAACAGTTTCTTCCTTCTGTTGTAGAGTTTGTTTATGGCAGGGGACCACCAGATTGGCTTCCTTTTTTTGGAGGATAGCTTCTTGGTTCTGTTTGGGATAGCACGATCCATGCACTCGTGTAAGTGCTTATAGAGTGCATTTGTGTAGGATTCAACAATCGTAACTGTATTGTCCATCTGCATGGGTGTCATGAAGTTCCCAACTTCTGTCTTAAGAAGCATAAAGTTGGCTTTGGAGAATTTTTACCGTGGTTTCCTTAATGGTGGGTGGGGGCGGGATGTGGATATCTAGGGTGATTAGCTTATGGTTGGATCTGACCAACGAGTAATTGATTTCAGGTGTGGAACACCAGTCTCTCCTGTTGGTAATGACTAGGTCTAGGATATTGTTGCCCCTGGTGGGGGTGTGGATAAGTTGATCCAGGGCATTGGAATTTATGAATTCCAGAAAGCGTTGAGCGAGGGAGTTGATACATGAGTAGTTTTCCTACTTAATGGTGGGTAGTTGAAATTGTCCATTATTAGGGTGTTTGGTTGAACCCTAATAGTTTCCAGTATATCAAGAAAAGAGGAGTGGGAATCCTGGGGCATGGTGGGGGATCTGTAGCAAGCTACAATTTGGATTGCAGTTTTGCCCAGAGTTAGTTGCACTTGGATAACCTCGGATGCATTATGCTATACAACTAGCCTGGAGATGTGGATATCCTTAATGAATATGGACACACCTCCTCCTTTGGTGTTCTGGTCCAGGTTAGATGGCCAAAAAGTGTGGTATGAGTTGTAGCCTGGTAATGCGGGGGTGCTCTCTAGAGCCTTGAAACAGGTCTCAGTCACTGCACAGATATCGATGTTCTCCATTTTAAGGAGTGCCTCGAGTGAGTCCATTTTGAGATTTAGACTTCTAGCATTGAGTAGCATTACTCTCAGTTTTTGCTTGCGTGTTCCTGTTATGGTGGTGAATTTATCATTTGAACCTTGCCTAAAAAAGGCGCTATAAGGGCGGCAAGAGCCTTAGCCAGTATTCGGAATCCCAGGGCGACAGGTGAAGGCCATCTCTGGCAAAGCATCATGGTCTGTCGACCATGTCGTCCCAGGCAGACAGATACTGGATCCCCTTAGAATGACACCAGAAGCTTAGCCAATTGTTGAAGTCAATCATTTTGTCCTTGTACTGCGGTATCATTTTGGACAATGGCAGGATGCTGCTCAGGGCTAGGGTCATACCTGCCTGGCCTACAAGATCGGAGAGCTCTTCCGTGTCTCTTTTCATGTAGTCCAGGGAGGTACGTCTCAGGGTGTTGCCACCAACATGGACAATGACAGAGTAATATTTGTACTTGTTGTGGAGTGACCTGAGTGCGTGGGTTATGTGGCGGATCCTGGCACCCGACAGGCAGCTGACAGTAACCTTCTCTTTCTTTAGTCTGGTGAGTGGGACATCAGTGTGCCTGACTATAGAGTCACCTATGAGTAGTATATTGGGTACGTTGGTTTGCCTTATGGGCTGTGGTTTATTGGCACACTGCGTTTGTGGGCTATGTGTCATTTGGGTTGTGTTGGGGGGGTGGAGGTTGCTTGCGTTTCTGCTTTGGAGGTCTCTGTTACTTGAGCAGATTATTATCGAGAGCCTCTGCAAAAGTTTTTGTGTTTCTGTTTGTGGATTTTGGTGGTGTAGATTTAGTGAGACTATGTGATGAGTGTGGTGTGGTGCAAATCTTTACCTTCTCCTCTTGACTGTCAAGTTCAGTCTTGGTTGGAGAGAGCTTTACCTCCAGATGTTTATCGTGTTACACTGCTGCAGTCATTACACTTGAGTTATCCTGCCATCAGGCGGTTCCCCAGTCGGCCTGAGTTCCAAAGTCTTGGTCCGGCGTCGGTTGTTGTCGCCGGTGTGGCAGGGGTATAAAAGATGCAGCCGACACCATTTTCTTCAGTCTTTCTTGCCGCGCGGTGCCTGAAGCAAAAGCAGTTCACAAGTGCCGGTCGGCCGACTCCTGAGATTTTCATTCCGAATCCAGAACCGAAGTCTTCTACAAAGCTAAGTACCCTGTTGGGGAAACTTTTTCTTGCCTCAGACCAATGTCAGTAAAAGTTAATAATTGTATCCCTTGTGGGAAGCAAATACCTCATAAGGATTTCCATTCCTATTGTATCCCATGCCTAGGCCCAGACCACGACGTTACTTGTTGTCGGTTTTGTGCTACGTTTAACAAGCGCACTATTAAATGTCGGTTTGATTTTGCCCGACATTATTTTGGCAGAAAATTCAATTACACCATGCCGTCGGAACTTCCGACGACCGGTATACATAAAAAGCGCAAAGACAAGGACAGGCATCCAAGGCCCAAAACTGACGACGAAGGCTCTTCTAGGCCATTCGCCGGTTCTCTGGTTTTCAGTGAGGCGCCTTCTCAGCCCCTGATGACCGCTAGAACCACAGGCCGCCTCCGACTCCCACGTGGAGATGGCTGGGCCTTCGGACACACAAGTTTTTCAGCCTACCGAGACTAACCCTACAGAGGGATCCGGAGTAGCTGAGCAACCCGCAGTTTCAGAGGGTGTCTTTAGACCCACTCAGTTAAGCATTAAACCCTCTGCTAAGCCTAAGCCTCCTTTAAAAACAAAGAAACAAACACAGCATTCTCCAGGACAGGCCTCTATGCCTAAGTAACAAATACTCAAAATGGCCGAAGACCTAATCACTCTGATCAGGGGTTCACATCCCCCTCCTGATAAAAGGCCTCGACAGGATGCAGACTATGACTCATCCGACCAGGTGTCCATTTCTTCAGATTCATCCTCAGACCTACGATATTCTTTACCCCCTTATGAGGATTCTGCTGCTGAGGAATCAATTCCATCAGCCTCTCCGCCTGAGGACTACTCCTTTGGGGAAACCTTACATACCATGAGGGAGCATTTCCATTGGGAAGGCCAGGATTATTCAGAATCCAAGGAAAAGGCTCATAGACTTCCTTTTATTACCTCAACACAGACCCCTAGCTATTCCGCCAGTGTTAGACATTGCGGATGATGTGTATACTGAATCCAGCTTGAACCCTGATTCCTTACCTTCAGCCCCAGTTAAACCTGACAGATACTACAGAGTCCCTGACTCACACAAATTTCTGTATAAAAGCCCTGTTGCTGACCCTGAAACTATTTCTCAAGGACCCAAAGGAGTTAAGGCCTCATCAGCAAAGAATCCAGTTCCCTCGAACAGAGATGCTAGAGCATTAGACAGATGGGGAAAGAAAGTATATACGTCTGCAACTTTAGCAATGAGAGCCTTAAATTGCCAATTTCATGTGTTAAAATATCAGCAATTTTTGATGTCTCAGTTGAAACAAAAAATGCTTCCGGTTTCAGATCCTCCTAATATTAAAGAAATGCAGGATTTATTGCATGCTGCTGAACAGGTGGGAAAACATACTTTGCAATGTGGTTTTGATTCTTTAGAGGCCTCCTGTAGAGCAGCAGTTACAGGCTCTGTCATTAGAAGGCATGCTTGGTTAAAAGAACATACGTTACCAGATCATGTTAAAGCAAAATTATTGGATGCACCTTTGCAGCAGGATGTGTTATTTGGAGTTAAGGCAGAAGAGGTATTAAAGAAAATGGAGGATAAGGCAAAATCTATGCAAACGGTGAAGGATTTCTTACAGGTTCAGCCTCCTCGATTTAGCAGAAATTGGCCAACAAAGAATTGGTCCTTTCCAGTTACAGACCGACCTCAAAGGGGCAGATACAGACGTCCAAGAGGTAGAGGTCAACCACAAGGTCCTTACAGGCCTCGACAATGGGGTGCACCAGGCCAGGAAGAAGGGGAAGACAGGCCCCAACCATATAAAAAGCAGCCCCAATGACTTCCCACTACAGCTGCCAAACAGCTCTCTCTTGGCAGCCCCCTCGGGAGGAAAACTGGCACTTTTCTATCACAATTGGCAAATGATAACCAAAGACAAATGGGTTCTCAACATTGTATCTCAAGGTTACAGGTTCCACTTTCACACTCTGCCAAGGTTAAAAGGAATGCCAAATCTGCCACAAAATCAATGGGCAGAGGCTCAAAAACAAATTACAGCACTCATAGACATGAGAGCTATTCATAAGGTACCACCATAGGAACAAGGACAAGGATTTTATTCAAGACTCTTTCTGGTTCCCAGAAAAGACAAAGCCTGGAGGCCCATTCTGGATCTTTCTTCTCTAAACACTTACCTGGATGTTCCGAAATTCAAAATGTTGACACTACAGCAGCTTCTTCCCGTGCTGGGCAAGAAAGCTTGGCTGGTGACCTTGGACCTCAAGGAGGCATACCTGCATGTCCCTATTAGACAAAATTGCAGAAGATACCTCAGATTCATAGCTGGTTCGATGCACTATCAATTCTCTGCACTGCCCTTTGGCTTATCTACTGCGCCCAGGGTCTTCACAAAGTGCCTGGCACCAGTAATTGCATTTTGCAGACAGAAAGGAATTCAAATTTATCCATACCTGGACGACTGCCTGATTCAAGCAGAGAGCAAGGACATTCTTCTAAAGCATCTGGTGTTTGTAAAAAATTTATTAAGTTGCCTGGAGTACACAGTAAACGAAAATAAATCAAAACTAGTGCTCTCACAAGAGATAATATTCCTGGGTGCCAGCTTGAACACAACGGCCCAGATGGCTGATCTCACACCAGACAAGCAAGGACAATTGACTCAATACTTCCAATTGATGGCAACAAAGACCCAACTCCCTGCAAGAAAAATTCTGCAGGCCTTGGGTTACATGGCATTTTGCATACTACTAATTCCATATGCCAGACTGCATATGAGGAAACTACAATGGTACCTAAAGAGTGTATGGTCTCAACACTGTCAACGTTTGGAAACAGTTATACCACTAATTCCTTGCCTTCAACAGGAGTTTCAGTGGTGGGCACAAGCTTGTTACCTCAACAAGGGACAGCCTTTTATTCAACCAACAGCCAGGCAAACACTGACAACAGATGCATCGGATTATGCCTGGGGAGCACACATGGCAGGAAAATGTATACAGGGCAAGTGGCCTGCAGAACAAAGGCATCTTCACATCAATCAAAAAGAGATGCTAGCTGTACAAAATGCCCTTATAGCTTTCAAGGACCTGCTGCATCCAGGACAACTACTACTAAAGACAGACAACACCACAGTTATGTGGTACATAAGCAAGGGGGCACTCACTCCTACCCCCTCTGCAGACAAGCCATGACCTTGTGGAACACAGCTCTAAACTATCAAGTTCATCTGCAAGCACAATTCCTGCCAGGAGAGAGAAACACACTGGCAGATGACTTAAGCAGAAACATCATGGATCCCCATGAATGGGAACTGAATCCACAAATATTCAGAATGATAACACAGAAATGGTGGAGCCCGGACATAGATCTGTTTGCATCCCCAATGAACTACCAGCTACAGAAATTCTGCACAAGGAGTTACCATCCACAAGCATGGAAATTGGATGCCTTCTCATTCAGCTGGAAAAACCTACAAGTGCATGCTTTCCCACCACTACCTCTCCTTCCAAAGGTGTTCATAAAAGCCAGACAAGAAGAGCCAAAGATGATCCTGATTGCACCAGATTGGCCACGACAGCACTGGTACCCAATCTTAAAGAATTTAGCACAAGGACCACCCTGGATTTTGCCACAAATTCCACATCTGTTGACTCAGCACAACAATCAGATACTCCACAGCCAGCTAAAGACCTTAAACCTAGCTGCATGGCAGATTCCTTAGTCAAGCAAGCAATGCCTCTCTCCAAGGCTGTTATGGATGTCATTCTGGAGGCCAAAAGGCCTAGTACCAGGAAAGCCTATTCGGATAAATGGAAGAGATCCTATGCCTGGAACCAGGCTCACAACCTCGACCCTACATTCCTCAGATACTACAATATTTAACTGAGATGCTGGACAAGGGCCTGTCCTTTTCATCCATCAAGATCCACGCCTCTGCCATCTCTGCTCATTACAACACGGATCCACCAATTTTTCCTAATCCTTTGCTAAAACAGTACCTCAGAGGGGCTAAAAACATAAGACTGTCCCGTAGAGCACCTACTCCAACTTGGGACCTCAACTTTGTTTTGGAAAAATTAACTTTACCTCATTTTGAGCCAGCTAACACAGCAGAATTAAAATATATCTCTTGGAAAACTGCTCTGCTCCTGGCAATAACATCAGCATGAAGAGTTTCAGAATTACAGGCACTAATGGCAGTGGAACCTTTCCTCATTTTCCACCAGGACAGGGTGTTTTTAAGAACTAACCCTACATTTATGCCAAAGGTGGTAGCAAGTGTGGCTCTAAACCAAACTATTCACTTGCCAACTTTTTATCCAAAACCACAGAATAAAGGGGAAAGACTACTGCATTCTTTGGACATTCATAGGCAGTTATGCTTCTACTTGGACAAAACCAAAGCTTTTAGAGAATCTGAGTAATTATTGGTTGCATATGCTGCAGGAGCACAGGGAAAAGCCATTTCAAAACAGACTATTTCAAAATGGATAGGACATTGTATACATTTTTGCTCTACACACCATGGGAAACCTGTATCTAGCAGCATTAGATACCACTCCACTAGGGCAACAGCCACTTCAACTGCCTACCTCGGAGGAGTACCCACCAAGGATATTTTGGAAGCAGCAGCATGGAATTCTGTGCATACCTTCACCAAGCATTACCATATGCCTCTTTATTCTAAATCTAGAGCTGGCTTCGCCACTGCAGTGCTGCAGGGCATAATAGCCACCTCTAATGCCTTATAGATCCAGCCTCCCTACCTCAGCTTTGGGATTCTACCCAAGTGTAATGACTGCAGCTGTGTAACACGATGAACATAGTACAGATGTTCATCATGTTTCACTGTTGCAGTCATGACTGTAGGGTTCTCCCCTGCCAGCAGGCAGTCCTCGGTCGGCCAGAATCCCAAAGTCTGGGTCCGGCGTCGGCTGTTCAACCATGCTCCCTGACGTCAGAGCGCCAGGAGTACAAAGCCGACAGCCGACGCCATCTTCTCCAGTCTTTCTTGCCGTGCGGTGATAGCAGTTCGCAAGTGCCGGTCGGCTGACTCCTGACGATTTTTTCTGATAAACTTCAGTCCGAAGATTTTCTTCTCCACTCAAAGCTAAGTATCCCGTTGAAACTTTTTTCTTGCTCCACTCCGATGTCAGAAAAAGTTAATAATTGTATTTCATGTGGGAAGCAAGTACCTCATAAGGATTTTCATTCTTACTGTATTCCTTGCTTAGGCCCTGACCACGACGTAGCTAGTTGTCGGTTTTGTGCTAGATTCAATCAACGTACAATTAAGCGAAGGTACGATTTTGCTTTTCATTACTTCGGTAGGCGCTTTAACTACAAAATGTCATCGGATACGGTTCCGGCTACTGGAGTTTACAAACGTCGCAAGGATAAAGACAGGCCTCCGAGGTCCAAATCTGATGATAGCGCACAAGCGGAGCCAGCTTCAGGTTCGGCCGTCGTCAGTGAGGCGCTTTTGCAGCCCCTGTCGTTGGCCATTTCAGAACCCATGGCCGAAACGGACTCTCATGATGAGCCAACCAGGCCTTTAAATATTTCTATTGCAGGACCTTCGGACAATGCTCCTTCGGATGGGTCCGGAGCCGCTGTGCAGGTACCGGCTTCCGAAAGGGTTTTCAGGCCTACTCAGCTTCTAATAAAGGCAAAGCCAAAGACAAAGGCAAAGACTCCTTCTAAATCAAAGACTGCAACACAGGCCTCTTCTGAACCGGCTCCCAAGTCACAGAAACAATTACTCAAGATGGCGGAGGATTTACTTACTATGATTAGGGGTTCACATCCCCCTCCAGATAAAAGGCCAAGGCAGGATATTTATTATGATCCCTCTGATCAGGCTTCTGTTTCTTCAGTTTCTTCTTCTGACCAGGAATATTCTTTCCCTCCTTATGAGGATTCTGATGCTGAGGAATCCATTCCTTCAGCTTCTCCCCCTGAGGATTTCTCTTTTGGGGAAACTTTGCATGAAATGAGGGAACATTTCCACTGGGAAGGACAGGAGTATTCGGAATCTAAGAAAAGACTGAGGGATTTTCTTCTTCTTCCTCAACATAGAACTCTAGCTATTCCTCCTGTTTTGGATATTGTGGATGATGCCTTTTCAGAGGCTAACTTAACCCCTGACTCTTTTCCTCCTGCTCCTGTTAAGCCTGATAGATATTACAGGGTTCCTGATTCCCACCAGTTTTTATACAAGAACCCTTCTGCTGACCCTGAAACCATTTCTCAGGGTCCTAAGGGAGTTAAGGCCGCTTCTGCCAAAAATCCCATTCCCACTGAAAAGGATTCTAGATCCTTAGAAAGATGGGGCAAAAAAGTGTACACTTATGTTACTTTGTCCATTAGGGCTTTAAACTGTCAGTTTCATATGCTGAAATACCAGCAATTTCTCTTGTCTGTTTTAAAACAAAAGCTTACTTCCATTTCTGCCTGTGCAGATGATAAGGAATTACATGACTTATTGCATGCCACTGAACAAGTTGGGAAGCATGGTTTACACTGTGGATTTGATGCCTTGGAGGCTTCCTGTAGGGCTGCTGCCTCCGGCACAGTCATTAGAAGGCATGCATGGCTAAAGGAACATAATTTGCCTGAACAAGTAAAGGCTAAATTATTGGATGCTCCTGTTCAGCATAATGTTTTGTTTGGATCAAAAGCTGAAGAGGTGATTAAAAAGATGGAGGATAAGGCGAAATCCATGCAAACAGTTAAAGATTTCTTACAAGTGCAGCCACCTAGATTTAGCAGGAATTAGCCTTCAAAAAATTGGTCCTTTCCCACTTCAGACAGGCCTCAGAGGGGTAGATATAGACGCTCCAGAGGAAGGCCTCAAACACATGCTTCTTATCGACCAAGACAGTGCACTGCTTCCACCCCTAGGGGAGGAGAGGACAGGTCACAACCTCATAGGAAAAAAACTCAATGACTCCCTGTGTTGGGCTACAGGAATTTCTTGCCTGGAAGCCCCTCTCAGAGGAAAACTCTCTCTTTTTTATCAAAATTGGACTCATATAACCCAAGAGGTTTTGGATGTGGTTTTAAGAGGTTACAAATTCCATTTTCATACCCTGCCAAGGCCAAGCGGATGGCCAGACCTTCCGAAACATCAATGGACGGAGGCCTTAAACCAGGTGGAAGCTCTTTTGGCTATGAAAGCCATAGAACTGGTTCCACTTTCAGAGATGGGACACGGTTTTTACTCAAGGCTCTTTCTAGTCCCAAGGTAGCAAAACTCATGGAGACCCATTCTGGATCTGTCGGTCTTGAACACCTTTCTAGAGATTCCAAAATTCAAGATGCTTACTCTACAGCAGCTACTTCCAATGCTGTCCAAAGATGCATGGATGGTAACTTTGGATTTAAAGGAGGCGTATTTACACATCCCCATCAGGCAGGAACGCAGAAAATACCTCAGGTTCAAGGCCGGATCGAGGCACTTTCAATTCTCTGCGCTGCCCTTTGGATTGTCTACTGCGCCCAGGGTCTTCAAATGCCTGGCTCCAGTAGTAGCTTACTGCAGACTCAAGGGAATTCAAATTTACCCTTATCTGGACGATTGTCTAATTCAGGCAGACAGCAAGGATGTCTTACTCCAGCATCTTGAATTTGTACAGATCCTCCTCAAGTTCCTGGGATTCTCTGTAAACATAAAAAAGTCAAATTTGACACCATCACAACAGAAAACTTTTCTGGGTGCCCTTCTAAACACCACAACCCAGATGGCATTTCTGACATCCGAAAAACAATTACAGCTGGCTTCAACTTTCAAAACCTTGGCAACCTTAACTCATCTATCTGCAAGGAGATTCCTGCAGGCTTTGCGTTACATGGCCTCCTGCATCCTTCTCGTACCATATGCAAGACTGCACATGAGGAAAATACAGTGGTACCTAAAAAGTGTATGGTCTCAGCATTGCCACAGTTTAGGCATACTCATCTCCGTCCTTTCTTGCCTTCAAAAGGAATTTCTTTGGTGGTCCAGGGCATGTGCTCTAAACAAAGGGAAACCCTTCTGTCTGCCTCCTGCTACTCAGATTCTAACCACGGACGCCTCGGATTATGCTTGGGGAGCCCATTTTCAGGGCAGCTGTCTGCAGGGCCTTTGGACAAAGGATCAGAAGCACCTGCATATCAATTTAAAGGAAATGTTAGCCGTTCAGAAAGCTCTAATGGCCTTCAGGAATCTTCTACAACCAGGACAACTACTAATAAGGACAGACAACACCACAGTTATGTGGTACATAAACAAGCAAGGGGGATCTCATTCCTACCCCCTTTGCAGACTAGCCATGGATCTATGGAACACAGCTCTAGCTTGCAATCTCGATCTTCAAGCTCAGTTTCTACCAGGGAATCAAGACTTCCTGGCAGACAGTCTGAGCAGAAACCTTTCGGATCCACATGAGTAGATGCTGGACACCAAAATATTCAGGATGATAACAGCAGTTTGGGGATGTCCTCACATAGACCTCTTTGCATCCCATCTCAATCATCAACTACAGAAATTTTGCACCAGGACTTTCCACAAAGAAGCTTGGAAAGTGGATGCTCTGTCATTCAGTTGGAGGAACCTCTCGGGATATGCCTTTCCACCTCTTCCTCTTCTTCCACGGGTCTTATTAAAGATAAAACAGGACAAGCCCAAGATGATAATCTTGCTGGCCCCAAATTGGCCTCGACAGTTTTGGTATCCAACTCTAAAAAAACCTATGTCTGGAGCCCCCTTGGGTTTTACCTCAGTCTCCGAACCTTTTGTCCCAACGTCAGGGTCAGGTTCTACACTCTCACGTCAGAACTCTCAGCCTGGCGGCCTGGTTAATCCAGGGCCTTTGTTTTCTTCTTTCCTACCCAAGCAGGTTATGGATGTCATTTTAGAAGCCAGACGTCCTAGCACTAGAAAATCTTATGCAGGAAAATGGAAAAGATTTTGTTCCTGGATGCAGGCTCAGGATTCTGATCCTCTTCTTCCTAACATTCCTTTAATTTTACTTTACTTAACAGATCTCTTACATAAGGACCTCTCTTTCTCTTCCATTAAGATACATGCCTCTGCTATCTCTGCTCATTATAATACAGACCCTCCCATCTTTTCCCACCAGCTCATGAGACAGTTTCTCAGAGGAGCTAAGAACTTAAGACCTCCTAGATCTCCTCCCATTCCTGCTTGGGATCTCAACTATGTTTTGGAAAAACTAACCTTGCCTCCTTTTGAGCCTGCTGCCTCTTCTGACATCAAGTTTTTATCTTGGAAGACAGCTATCTTGTTGGCCCTAACCTCTGCCAGGAGAGTTTCAGAGTTACAAGCTCTTATGGCTGTAGAACCTTATATTATTTTTCATCAAGACAGGGTATCTTTGAGGACTAATCCTACCTTCATGCGTAAGGTGGTTTCCAAAGTGGCTTTAAATCAGACTATCCACTTGCCAACCTTTTTCCCCACTCCTCAAAATAAAGGGGAAAGGATCTTACAGTCCTTGGATGTACACAGACAAGTACGTTTTTACCTGGACAGAACCAAGGACATCAGAAAATCAGAACAATTGTTTGTTTCTTATGCTTCAAGTTCCCAAGGTAAAGCCATTTCAAAACAGACCATTTCTAAATGGATTGCTCATGGAATCAGATTTTGTTATTCACACCATGGAAAGCAAATCCCAGGGAGTATACAGACTCATTCCACCAGAGCTGCTGCCACTTCTGCGGCCTTCCTCAGGGGAGTTCCTACCAAAGACAATTTGGAAGCTGCAACTTGGAGTTCAGTGCATACTTTTTCTAAGCAATACAATCTACCTCTCTACTCTAAGTCTAAGGCAGGCTTTGCCTCTGCAGTCTTGCAGGGCCTTTTAGCCGCCCCTTCTTCTTTATGACCACCTCCCTTTCAGCTTTGGGATTCTACCCTACAGTCATGACTGCAACTGTGAAACACGATGAACATAGTACAGTTGTGTACACCTACCATAAATGTAGATGTTTGAGTGTCTTCACTGTTGCAGTCTGGGTTTCCCTCCCTCCTGTCCCCTCTTATTTTTACTTTTGTGTAGTTCCTTTTTTCACCATTCTTCTGAGGTGTATTTGCAAAGGATATGGGGCCTTTTTCATTTTGGGACTCCTGACATCTGGGGCAAGAAAAACTGGAGAAGATGGCGTCAGCTGTCGGCTTTGTACTCCTGGCGCTCTGACGTCAGGGAGCATGGTTGAACAGCCGACGCCGGACCCAGACTTTGGGATTCTGGCCGACCGAGGACTGCCTGCCGGCAGGGGAGAACCCTGCAACAGTGAAGACACTTGAACATCTACATTTATGGTAGGTGTACACAACTGTACTTTTTGTACCTACCATAAATGTAGATGTTTGAGTGTAGACACTGCTGCAGTCCAGGTTTCCCTCCCTCCTTCCCCTCTTACTTGCTGGTACGTACCCATGTCTTCTACCCTTTACTACCTATGGGGAGTATTTGCTGGTAACTGAAAGTTGTTGTTTGCTTTTCTTATGTATGTTTTATTAGCAATTTAAATTGCCTACCTATTTGGGGGCACCTAACATCTGGGGCAGGAAAAACTGAAGAAAATGGCGTCGGCTGCATCTTTTATACCCCTGCCGCACTGACGTCAGGGAGGAGGTGACAGCAACCGACGCCGGACCAAGCCTTTGGAACTCAGGCCGACTGGGGAACCGCCTGATGGCAGGATAACCCAAGTGTAATGACTGCAGCAGTGTCTACACTCGAACATCTACATTCATGGTATGTACAAAACTGTACTTTTGGCTAGGTAAGTGCATCTCTCACAGGTTGTGGTGTTAGGTGGTAGGAGAAGGTTGTCTGTGTACATGAGGCAATTGCATTGCCTCAAGATGCCCATATTCATCAGATAGGATAGAACACTGGGAGCTGACCCTTGGACATGCCTGAATAAAAAACTACTTTCCTGTAGACAAGTGAGGAAAATGAGTATAAGAGCTGTTTTTTCTCTAAGCAAGTGAGGAAGGTAAGTACAAAAACTCTTTTTCCTCTAGGTAAAGAGGAAGGTTGAGTGCTGTAGTAATTTGTAGCTTATTTAGTGATAACAACAAGTTCTGAACAAGTGCTGAGCACGAATAAGCAAATTCATGTGCTAAAACTAAGAATCTGTACCTGGATCCGGCGTGTAGCTCGCAAGACATTTCCCTGCGAGCTATGTCGCCGAAACCAAATGGCTGCAGCAGCACTTTGCCGTAGAGCAATACGGCTGAAAAGCATTGCCACTGCAACTGTAAACTATGGACAGAAATATTCTACCTGGTGATGATCCTGACAGACAGCTGCCCATCTGTATTCAAGCAGAGACAGCCGTACCCGATGTGTAACATATTCTTTATTCTCATTCAAGCAACATTCCTTGAATAAAATGCAGTACAATCTTTAACACTACAAGTTTGTACTTAACTCAGATAGTTCATAGGTAGGTACTAGGCTATTGGCACTAGGGCCTATATAAGCCTAGCTAAAGGTACCCTGGCTTTCGCCACCCAAGAAAATTATTTTCCTGTGCCACTGTCGAGCAGAGCCACAGAAGTGATCCCCGGGGTGAATATCCTGTCTCCCATCCAATCATCAAAATTTTTCTTGAACACCGCTAATGAGGAGCTTTGTTTGATATAGATAGGTAGTTTGTTCCAGAGAATAGGAAGTCTCTGGGACAGGAATCTATCCCTCCAGCATGTTCTGTTTATTGTGGTGACAAGGTTTAGGTAATGCAGTTGATTGTGTAGGTATGTAGCAGAAGCCAAACAACTCCGATATTGAACAGTAATAAATTCAAAAATATGTGACTAGCACTTATAAATACAGAGAAAACCTCTAGGCTAAGAGTTTAACACTGAATATCAGTGAAGTGAAACACAATAGCCCCCACAAACTGCAGAGACAGAGAGACCACAGTATTCTATGAAACAATTAAATAGAAAAATAGATGACTACAGAGAGAGACAGACCAATTAAATACACAGAAATATAAAATAAAATGCAGTACAATCTTTAACTTTGTAAGTTTGTTCTTAACTCAGCTAGTAATGCAGTTGATTGTAGGTATGTAGCAGAAGCCAAACAACTCAGATATTGAGCAGTAATAAATTCAAGGAAATGTGACAAACGCTTATAAATACAGAGAAAGCCTCTAGGCTAAGATTTAACACTGAATATCAATGAAGTGAAACACAATAGCCCCCACTAACTTCAGAGACGGAAACCACAGTATTCTATGAAACAATTAAATAGAAAAATAAATAACTACAGAGAGGCACAGGCCAATGAAACAATTAAATACACAGAAAAATAAAATGCAGTACAATCTTTAACACTGCAAGTTTGTACTTAATTCGGCTAGTAATGCAGTTGATTGTAGGTATGTAGCAGAAGCCAAACAACTCAGATATTGAGGCTATAACAACTTGGTTTTTGATCTGTCGAGCTTTTTTTTTCATGGTGCAGCCATATTTGCAAGAAAAAATCCTTCTCTTAGTACCTCTCTCTTGTGTGTCTATTTCCATGGTGATTGTGGTAATGAGGGTATAAGAAGGTTGTCGAGTGATGAAGAAAGATGCTGCTCAGTGGGAATTGTTTGGCCGGTGGTGAGTATTTTTTTAAATCTCTTGATTTTTGCTTTTGTGTTGGGTCTTTTTGATTTGTTTTAAGGAAGTTTTGAGACTGCCATGTGGTTGGGATTGTGCACATTTGTTTTGCTGTGAGGAAAGCTTGCTTCATAGCATGAAAAATAGTGATATTCATATCTCTCAAACTCTTAGTGCAAGAAATCTGGACAAAGCCAAAAATAATGGGGGTACAAAGGCCTAAAAATAGGGAAGGATTTTAAGTATTGCTCTCGTAAACTTAGAAAGTTGCTAGATTAACACAACTTAAGTTAGCATGCATTTCCTGAAAAGTATTAAGTCTGAAACTCAAATGTGTGTCATTATTTAGTGAATTTAATCCATAGTGATTTGCTAGCAAACCACAAACTTTGAGGAACAGACCAAAAATATGAAACCAAAATCTGGACATTCTACAAAAATCTGTACAGTTGTCACTTGTGAACTGATATTTTTTTTTCTGAAGATGTCTGTCAACTTTTGAGACCGCCACTGCCAGTTGCGAGTCTCTTTTGCCTTGAGATTGAATTTCCTGCCTTACTCATTAAAGTTGCTGCCGGGGATCTCTGTGAAGAGATAAAAATATAATAGCAAGTGGTGGCTGTGTGTCGCCGTATCCTTAACTATTCCTTGACTCCATCTGTACACCGTATCTGTCCATGCACGTCATTTTTCCTGCTTGTTATGCATGATGGAGGCACCTTTTCTTAATTATATGGCAGTATTTTAAACATGAGCCACACTTTCGTCCAGGCTTATAGACGCCAGCTAAAATGACATGAAAGATGGGATTAATGAGAGGAAAGGGAGAGGAGAAAGGAGAAAAGAAAGGAGTTTCCTAGGGATGTTGTATGCAGAGCTGTTGATTCCAGTGTGCAATGCAGTGTCCTAATATGAACATTACAGGTCTGTGTAAAGGATTGAATATGAGTGGGGGCCTTGGATGTCATTCAGAAAATTGCAGATAGGATGCATTATCTGTGAATAAACATCTGCACTGATGTTCAGAAAGGCAATTAAGTATTGGTGAAAAACAAAAAAAGATGATTGCACATTCAAATTACACTCTAGCTTTTTAGCTAGAGGACTGTGCATGCTGGAGGAGCAACGTCAGAGAATTGGATTGAAAGCCCTCTTAACATTTTTCTTTACAGGGGAAGTAAATGGAGAGTCTCTGTTGTTGACTGTTGATTGGGGAGGAGTTTGAGCTGATGAAATCCTGAGGGATGACTGAATGTGGTGAAATGTCTGTGAGTGTGGGAGCATGGAGATCCACTTGTCCCAGGATGTTTGGCACCGGTTGGAACGTGATAGATTTATGGATTTCTGTTGTCTGCTGTGTAGTTTTGCTGTTTATCTGGTGTTAATGCAGGTGCTTATATTATATGTAGATGGCACGTTGTTTTGTGGGTGACTATTTCTGTCGTGAATCGTGGAGCCCGTGCAGTGCTCCTTAGATTCATATGTTTGCTCTTCATACTCTGCAGATTAATCATATCATTATTTCAAATAGAACAAGTTTTTCAGAGCTAAGTATGTGGAGCCAAGAGGATGACACTAGGAATACTCAAAAGATAATGAAACGTGTTTTATATCACAAAATATGTGGGGTGAGGTGATGACCAGACACCGGGATACTCAAAAGATATTAGAACAAGTATTTCATCAAGAAATCTGTTCCTTGACATAAAAAATCCTGTATGCCAAATGAGGAGGCCTTTTTTAAGAGTGCATTTTTTACACTAAGAAATATGAAAGTCTAATGTCTGTCATTGTTCACTGACTGCAACAACCCATAAGCATACCTCTCAGTCTCTCAGAGCAAGAAATCTGGACAAAGGCAAAAATAATGCTGGGACAAAGGCCCAAAAAAGAAAAACATATTTTAAATATTACTCCTCCTGTAAATTCAGATAGTTGTTAGAAAAACAAGTTTTGCATTATTATCTGAGGGATATGAAGTCTGAAATTCAAATATCTTCCATTATTATGATTATTTAGTGACTTCAATCTTCATGTTGGTATCCCACAACTCCATTGTAGTGGGCGGGTTACATGATTATGTATGCAAATTGTATGTTAATCGGTGTCCCAAGTTTTGGCCAGTTGTACCTACTCTTCATGGGCCTTTGTCCAGATTGTTGATGTTTTCAGGTTGAGAGGTAAGCACTTGCCCAAAGGTTCCTGGACTTTGTTAAATCCAGTGCCCTGCACCAGCTGGTTGACGCACCCACAAGGTACTCAAACATCCTTGATCTGGTGCTCACCAACATGGGCCGCTGCACCACCCCAAGTGTGTGGCCATCCCTGGTGTGATTTGACAACAAATCAGTCTTGCTAGAAGTAACTATAACACAAGCCCCCCACCCCGCTTAGCAACAACTAGACTAAAAAACTTCTCTAAGGCCAGTTTCAACATCTTATGTGACAGCATAAATAGCCCCTACCCCACTGATGGAACAGATGCGTGTGCTGAGTTGTACAACAGTGCTTTATACGAGTACTGTACAATTGCTGTACCTGATAGAACCAAAGCAAGAACTTTAAGGAAAAACAAACCTGCCTGGTGGACCACTGCCTTTAATAGGGTATACAAAGGGAGAATGAAGTTGCTGTCTAAGAGTAGGCAGGAACAGTCTCAAAACTGGAAACACTCCTTACTCAACTTAAGCAAGCAAATAAGACTCCTAGTAAAGTCCTCCAAAGCTAACTATGGATCTAAATGCTTCCCTAACTAAGGATAACAACACAGAGTTCTTATCTGTAACCTCAAAGGTAAGGCCCAGATTTGTGCTGAACTAGTAATTAATGCTACTACATGTACAATACGTGGATATAACAGATTTGCTGGTTGATAGGTTGAGTGAAAACTTCACTCACCTGTTCCCACCACATGTACCCCAAAGCATTCCTAACACCTGTCCCCCACCTGGTATCTCCGAGGAGCAGGTCTTAACTGCCCTCTCCGAGGCCAGAAACACAGCCTCTGTGAAATCAGACAACATCCTGGGCTGTATTCTTCATGGGTCAAAACAGGAATTAGCATCACCATTGGGCACACTTTTCAGTCACAGCCTAAGCACTGGCTTTGTCCCAGCAGAATGGAAACCGCTATTGCCATCCCTTTGCACGAAGGAGGGTGCATCCATGGACCTCGGGGAACTTTAGACCCATTAGCCTGACCAGCCTTATCTGCAAGGCCATGGAATGAATCATCATGGACCATGCTAACAAAGATATAAGAAATCAACAAATACTTGCCCTCACCCAGTTTGGCTGTGTCGAGGGGAAATCATAACTGTTAAACTTGGTGGACTTCTTTGATGTAGTCACCAAAGCCCTAGACAAGGGCAAATCTGTGCATACGGCCTACCTAGACTTAGCCAAGATATTCCCCACTCTGGCATCATTGATAAACTTACCCATCTAGGTATCAGCCCATATATTGTCAGGTGGGTTGGAAACTGCCTCACTGATGGAACTCATGCAGTCATAATAGGGGACTCCACCTCCTCTAGCAGACCCGTAACCAGTGGTGTTCCACAAGGATTGGTTCTTGAAACCCCACTGTTCGGAATCTACTTCTCTGAAGTACAGGCTAAAACTAAAGGACTGTGGCTGATAAATACTGCAAAGTGGGAGTGATTATTGAACCCCCCTAGTGATGTCAGCATCGTTCAAGAAGGTCTTAGGCAGACTAATGATTGGCACCAAGTCATGGTCTTAAACTTAATGCAAAAAAATGCATAATCATTTCCTTCAGCAAGGGTGATGTTCCTTCAAACTACCACATCAACAGCAATTTCCTAAGCACACAGTCAGTGGTGAGAGATCTGGGCATACAGGTCGACAGCAAACTTAACTTCGATCACCATGTCTCCACAGTGGTAAGAAGTGCATTTTATGTTGCTCATCTCCAGAAAAAAAAGGGGCTGTAACCCCTCTGTACTCTTCCCTCATCAGACCAATAATAGAGTATAATACTTCCTTTGGTATGTTCCTTTCCAAACACCTGCAGCAATTGGAGAAACCGCAAAGGTTACTTGTAAAAAAAAATTCAGGATCTTCAAGATCTGTCTTACATGAACAGACTGAAATTCTCGCTTTACTCTGTGTCATACAGACTGCTCAGAGGCAACCTGTGCCTTGCATATAGAGCAATCTCTGGACCCAGCTTTAATGGAAATGCTGCACAATCTCAAGTCAAATGGCACACGAGTCAATCAGTCAGTGGACCTTAACCTGGTATGTGGCATTAGCAGAAGTTGTTGGAGAGAGAGATTTGTCTCAGAGGTTGCCCCATCTTTGGAAGAAACTTTCTGTTCATGTTAAACAAAGTCCCTCTTTGGCCCTGTTTAAGTGTAATTTGGATGATTGCATGGGTAACCGAAAATTCACCATGGGGCTTCCACCTGTCTCTCTCTTGGACAGGAGCAGTAGGTGCTGATTTCAGTGTCTGCTTGAACCAGACACCCTTAGGAACACAGGTTGAACTTGGCTAAGTGCCCTGAGGCCATTAGTCCAGGAACCTACTAATATCCTATGAGCCTGTAATTTAATACTAACTGTCCAGTACTAAGAAGGAGCAGGTGCCCAATTGGAAGCAATATCTCCTTAGCCTAAACAGGCAAATAAGAGCACTAGTGAAATCCTCCAAAGCAAACTTAGAGTCCAAATTGGCCACACCTACTGGAGAGAATCATAAGGCCTTCTTCACATATGTCTGTAATCTCAAAGGTAGCACCCAGATCTGTTCAGAACTGGTGTTCAAGGACATCACATATACAAATGCCGTAGATATAGCAAACTTGCTGGCTAACAGATTCAATGAAAATTTCACCCCTCTGTCCCCACCATCAGTAAATCAGGACATTCTCAGTACCTGCCCCCTTCCCCATATATATCTAGGGATCAGGTCATCACTGCTCTCTCAACAGCAAAAAATACAGCCTCCATGGGACCCGATAACATCCCAGGCTGCATCCTACATGAACTCAGGCAGGAACTTGCAGCACCATTAGGTGCCCTATTCAACCAAAGCCTGAGTTTTATCCCAGTTGAGTGGAGGGCAGCCACTGTCATCCCTTTACATAAAGGTGGAGTTGTCCACTGATCTGGGAAATTACAGACCTATCAGCCTAACCAGCCTAATCTGCAAGGCCATGGAACAGATTATCATGGACCTCATTAACAAGGACATTGGCAACCTACAAACACTCGATCCCACACAGTTTGGCTTCATCATGGGAAGGTCATGTCTATTAAATTTGGTCAACCTTTTTGAGACAGTCACCAAAACAGTGGATGAGGGAAAGGCAGTGCACATCGCCTACCTTGCCCTAGCCAAAGCATTCAACACTATTCCCCATTCGGGCATAGTAGAGAAACTCTTTCAACTAGGCATCAATCCATATGTCACCAGATGGGTAGCTAACTGGCACACTGATAGAACCCTCTTAGTCAAAGTAGGGAAAGCCACCTCAAGCAGTAGACCCATATTGAGTGGCGTACCTCAGGGTTCAGTCTTGGGGCCTCAGTCATTTGGGATATACTTTTCTGAGGTGCACGCCAAAACCAGTGGGGTATGGCTGACCAAGTTTGCAGATGACTGCAAGCTGGGCACTGTCCTCAATTCCCCTAGTGACGTGGACATCCTCCAAGAGGGTCTCACCCAGACAAATGACTGGTGCCAGAAACATGGCCTCAAGTTGAATACAAAAAAAATGCATCATCATCTCCTTTGGGGAGAATGATGTCCCCACAAATTATCACATTAATAATGCCCTAAGCACGCAGTTATTCATGAGGGAAATGTGCACCCAGATTGATAGCAATATAACTTTTGACCACCATGTTGCTTCCATTGTATGGAACACCTTATACATGGCCCACCTCATAAGTAAGAGTACCTCATCCAGGGACAAGGAGGTCTTAACATCCCTGTATTATTCCCTTATAAGGCTCATTATTGAGTACAACACCTCATTATGCATGTACCTTGCAAAGCACATGCAGCAACCAGAGGGACCACAGAGGTTCCTCACCAGAAAACCTTGTCCCTCTACTCAGTTTCATACAGACTCCTCAGAGGTGATCTCTGTGTGGCATACAAGGTGATCTCGGACTCCGCCTTGATGGGACTGCTGCTTATCTGCAAGTCAAGCTCCACTCGGTTAACCCACACACGCGGCTTCAACTTGGTATGTAATATCAATAGAACTTGTTGGCTGGACAGATTTCTATCCCAGAGACTCCCCCATCTGTGAAATAGACTCCCTCTCCATGTTAAGCAGATTACCTTTTTACCCCATTTTTAGTGCAACCTGGATAACTGGATGGGAAAAAGAAAATACATCCCTGGGATTCCACCCGTGTCCCTGCTGGACAGGGACTTTGGGTGCTGATTTTGTCTGTACATGGGCTAAACTGTTGGCTAGGCTTATAAGGACCTCCGGGCCAATAGCCTAGTAACTTCTTATGATAGCACACAAAACTATGTACATAATCAAATATTGAAGTTTTACCCTCCTAATAGGAACAAATGCCCAAACTGACAGTTGCACTCACTAATAGACTTGAGTTAACCTAAAAAAAGGTTATCCATGCCTAGATGCATGGTACAGCCTGTGCTTGTACTAATTGCTGTTTTTGTCTTATCTTTATAGCTTTCCCAGTTGGGAAAAGCCCTGAATGCTTTCAGAAAGCATTATCTCCTAGCCAGTTTCTTTTCTTGTTTTCCCCCCAGCCAGTCACTGTCCACCAAACTGTAACCAATTTCTCTTTATCAGACTGTCTCCATGGGGACATGAGAATCAGACAGTTTCTCATTATCAGACTGTCCCCATGGAGACATGAGGACTAGATGCAGAATATGTACTAAGCATACATTAATTTGCTAGAAAAAAGTCTCATAATATTCAGTATTTTTTATATACTTGCTTTCTCTTAAAACTTGTTACTAAATCAATCTAAGGTCCTTAATCCAGTCACCCACCCCATGCAAGAGTGAGAAAAAGCAAAATCATTTTTCTTTTGTCATGCTCTTAATCAGGATTTTTTTTTTTTTTTTACATTGCAGTGCCTACATTTCTTAAAACTGAACAAGAAGAAAGAAGGGAGAAAGAAAAGAACAGCAGCACTTATTTACAGTCCCCGTTACACTTAAAAGTAACTGAGAAAACTTTACTTTATAGCATGCAAAGAAAACTATACACCACAAAAGTAGTACTATTAAGACAAAAAAAGTTTTCTTTACTTACAATTAATTTTCTCCTCTCTTTTCCCTGCTCCAAAGCATTTTTCTGAACATTAATGACATGAAGTAGGACAAGTACAACATATTCTGAAAAAGTCCAATATTTCCAGATTTTCTTGATGATCTTCGTGTTTCACTGTTGCAATCATCACATTTGGGTTATCTGCTTGCAGTAGCCCTCAGTCAGCCAGATTATCAAAGTCTTGGGTCCTGCGTCGGTTGCTGTCTCATCTTCCATGACGTCAGGTCGTCAGGGGTATAAAGCATGCAGCCAATGCCTTTACATAAGTCTTTCTTGCCATGCGGTGCCCGAAGCAGAAGTTGTTCGCAAGTGCCGGTCAGCCGACTCCTCAAATTTTCATTTTCGAGTTTCAGAACTGAAGTCTTCAACTAAAGCTAAGTACCCCGTTGGGGAAACCTTTTCTTGCTCATTACCGATGTCAGTAAAAGTTAATAATTGCATTTCTTGTGGAAAGCAAATACCTCATAAAGATTTTCATTCATACTGTATTCCTTGCCTAGGCTCTGACCACGACGTACCTCGCTGTCTGTGTTGTGACTTATTTAACTAACGAACTATCTGTCATCGGTATATTTACGCTTCTAAATATTTCGGTTCTCAGTTCAATTATCCAGATGTGTCTTCGGTAAGCCATCCGACTACAGGCATTCTGAAAAAACACAAATATAAAGACAGAGATAGGCCGCCTAGGTCCAAAGCTGCCGACAACGCTTCTCCTAAGCTTTCACAGCCCCTGATACCTGCTACTTCTAATTAGCAGGCCTCTACTGAGACCCATTCGGAGTCCGATATGCAGTGAGATGCTTCAACTGTGGAGCCTGTGGATGTCTCTACCTTGGATGGGGCTGGAGCCGCTGTGCAGGCACCGGCTTCTGAGGGTGTATTCAGGCCTACGGACTTGCATATTACACCGACGCCACCTTCTTCTTTAAGGCCTAAAACTCGAACCATGCCTAGAAAACCGACGCCCAGACCGCATGCTCAGGCCTGTATGCAAAAAAACAAATTATAAGAATGGCTGAAGACCTTATTACTTTAATCAGGGGAAGCCAACCATCGCCTTCCAAGAGACCTAGGACTGAATTTACTTATGAATCTTCTGACCAGGATTCTGAAATTTCTGTTATTTCTGATGACCTGGATTTACCCTTATCTACTTATGAGGATTCTGATGCAGAGGACTCTATTCCTTCTGCTTCCCCTCCAGAGGATTTCTCTTTTGGTGAAACCTTGCATACGCTTAGGGAGCATTTCCACTGGGAAAGCCAGGATTACTCTTATTTAAAAAAGAGGCTTAAGGATTTCATACTCCTGCCTGAACACAGGCCTTCAGCTATCCCTCCTGTACTAGACATTGTTGACGATGCCTTTTCGGAATCTGGTTTGGCCCCTGATTCTTTACCTCCTGCTCCCAGAAAACCTGATAGATATTACAGGGTTCCTGATTCTCACAAGTTCCTTTTTAAAAATCCTACTGCAGATCCTGACACTATTTCATAGGGACCCAAGGGCATTAAGGCTACTACTGCCAAACATTCTATCCCTTCTGATAGAGACTCCAGGGCGTTGGATAGATGGGGTATGAAGGTATACACTTCTGCAACCTTGGCCATTAGGGCCTTAAACTGTCAGTTTCATATGTTAAAGTATCAGCAACATATTATTGGATTGCTTAAACAGAAAATGATGTTGATTCCTGACTATGCTGAAAATAAAGATTTACAGGTTTTAATGCATTCTGCTGAACAGGTTGGAAAACATACTTTGCAATGTGGGTTTGATTCATTAGAGGCCTCTTGCAGGGCTGCTGTCACTGGGTCCGTACTTAGAAGGCATGCTTGGGTTAAGGAGCAATCTTTGCTAGATCATGTTAAAGCTAAATTGATGGATGCTTCCTTAAATCAGGGCTGCCTGGTTGGCAACAAAGCAGAAGAATTTCTTAAAAAGATGGAGAAAAAAAGCTAAATCTATGCAAACTGTTAAGGATTTCCTACAAGTTCAGCCTCCAAGATTTAGTAGGCATTGGCCCTCTAAGAATTGGTCCTTTCTTGCCTCTTCCAGGCCTTCTCAATCCAAACTCAGAACCAGCAGAAGCCCCAGGGTACGCACAAGACTAAGCAGTGGGGGGCTTCCGCTTCCAAATCGGAGTATTAAGACTCCCCCCTTTGGTAAGCTGTCTCAGTGACTTGACTTTAAAACTTCCAAGCACTTCCCAACTGACTGCTCCTTTAGGGGGAAAGATTGCTCTGCAGGCCAAAAACTGAGAACTCATTACCCAGGACAAATGGGTTTTAAATATAGTTTCCCAGGGATACAGATTTCACTTCCACATGTTACCAACCCCAACCAGTTGGCCAGATCTACCCCCAAATCAGTGGGCAGAGGCTGAAAAGCAAGTACTCTCTCTCTTAAGCATAAAGGCTATTCACACTGTACCAGAAGAGGAAGAGGAAAAGGGACAAGGTTTCTACTCAAGACTTTTCCTGGTACCCAGAAAAGACAATTCATGGCATCCTATCCTGGACCTCTCTACCTTAAACACTTTTTTGGTGATTCCAAAATTCAAGATGCTAACTCTTCACCAGCTACTTCCTATGCTAGGCAAAGATGCCTGGTTGGCAACACTGGATTTAAAGGAAGCTTACCTGCACATCCCAATCAGGTAATCTTGCAGAAGATACATACGCTTCAAAGCTGGCTACATGCACTATCAGTTCTCTTCACTGTCCTTTGTCTTATCTACTGCACCCAGGATATTCACAAAGTGCCTAGCTCCTGTCATTGCATTTTGCAGGCAAAGAAAAATTCAAATATACCCATACCTGGGCGATTGTCTAATTCAGGCAGAAAGCCAGGACATACTTTTGAATCATCTGGCATTTGTACAAAAGGTGCTAACTTGTCTGGGGTACACCATAAACGAAAAGTCACATCTGGTACCCTGTCAACAAATTGTATTCCTGGGAGCAAGCTTGAACACAACTTCCCAGATGGCTTTCCTCATGCCAGAGAAATAAATTCATTTGACAACTTCAAACTAGTGGCCACAAAGAATCTGCTATCTGCAAGGCAAATACTGCAAGCCTTGGGGTTCATGGCCTCCTGTATTGTACTAATTCCATATGCAAGACTGCATATGAGGAAACTACAGTGGTATCTAAAAAGCCTATGGTGTCAACATTCTCGGGATCTAGATGCAATAATTCCTATCATACCTTGCCTATGGCTAGAATTCCTTTGGTGGGCAGAGGCCTGCCACCAAAACAAGGGACTGCCATTCACTCTACCCCCTGCCGCCTAAACCCTAACAACAGACACATCAGACTATGCATGGGGGACTCACTTGGCAAGGAAGTGCATTCAGGGCAAATGGAACCCAAGTCAAATGCACCTGCATATCAATCAGAAAGAAATGTTAGCTGTACAGAATGCTCTGACAGCCTTCAAGGACCACATTCTTCCAGGACAATTAATGGTAAAGACGGACAACACCACTGTTATGTGGTAAATAAACAAGCAGGGGGGAACCCACTCATACCCTCTCTGCAGACTAGCCATGGCTCTGTGGAACACAGCCTTGGGCTACCAATTGCACCTACAGGCTCAGTTCCTGCCCGGAAAGCTAAATACACTGGCAGACGATCTAAGCAGAAATCTCATGGACTCACACGAGTGGAAACTGGAACTAAAGACATTCAACATGTTGATAAACAAATGGGGGAGACCAGATATAGAACTGTTTGCCTCCCCCCAAAACTACCAGTTGGACAAATTCTGCACAAGGACTCCCCACAAACAAGCTTGGAAAGTGGATGCCCCATCCTTCACCTGGAAAAATCTATCAGTTTATGCCTTTCCTCCTCTGCCTCTCCTCTCCAAGGTACTACTAAAGATCAAACAGGTCAAACCAAGGATGATACTTATTGCACCAGACTGGCCACGCCAACACTGGTACACCCTCTTGCACAGTGTGTCACTGCTGGATCCATGGCACCTGCCCTAGACCCAGCAGGAGGGTCAGTTTCTGCACCCTCATCTTCAAAGCCTCAACCTGGCAGCCTGGCTAATTACCTGAGCTCTCCATTACCATCCCTCAGTAAACAAGTGTTGGATGCCATTATGGAGGCAAGGAGGCCTAGTACTAGAAAAGCTTATGCTGAAAAATGGAAAAGATTCAGTTCCTGGAACCAAGCTCAGGGGATGGGCACAGCAGCGCCCAAGTTACCTCAGACTCTTCAATATTTAACTGAGATGCTTCACAAGGGCCTTTCCTTTTCCTCCATCAAAATTCATGTCTCAGCCATTTCGGTTCATTACAACACAGAACCCACCCCTCTTCTCTCTTCCACTGCTCAGCAGTTCCTCAGAGGGGCCAAAAACCTAAGACCACATTGGAGAGCCCCAACTCCAGCCCTGGGACCTTAACTTCTTATTGGAAAAACTCACTCAGTCTCCCTTTGAGCCAGCTGCAAGTGCAGAGTTGAAATTCCTTTCTTGGAAAACAGCCTTTCTTTTAGCCATCACTTCAGCAAGAAGGGTGTCTGAATTACAGGCGCTTCTGGCAGTGGAGCCTTTCATAATTTTTCATGCAGACAGGGTGTCTCTCAGGACCCAGTTCCTCTTTCATGCCCAAGGTAGTATCCAGTGTGGCTCTTATTCAGTCCATTTATTTGCCAACCTTCTTTTCTAATCCACAGAACAAAGGGGAACATATACTGCACTCCTTAGATGTGCACAGACAACTTAGATATTACTTGGGCAGGATTAAACCTCTCAGGAAATCTGAGCAGCTGCTGGTGGCATTTGCTGCAGGGGCAGAGGGGGAAGGCCATTTCAAAGCAAACCATTTCTAAATGGATAGGCTATTGCATTTATTTCTGCTATAAGCACCATGGAAAACCTATCCCACAGGGGATAAGACCACATTCTACCAGGGCTGCATCTACATCTACAGCCTTTCTCAGAGGTGTCCCTACCAGGGACATCCTAGAAGCTGCTACCCTGAGTTCTGTACATACTTTCACCAAGCATTACCATTTGCCAAATGTCCTTCAAGAATGCAACTGCAGTCATAACATATGGGTTGTCCTGCCTCAGGCAGCCCTCGGTCAGCCGGATTCCAAAGTCTGGGTCCGACGTCGGCTGATGTTGCATTTCTCTCCGACGTCAGAGCGGCTGGAGTACATAAGCATCAGCCGACGCCATCTTCTTCAGTCTTTCTTGCCGCGCGGTGCCCGAAGCAGAAGCAGTTCACAAGTGCCGGTCGGTCAGCTCCTGTATTCTTCGAATCCGAAGTCATCAAAAAAGCTAAGGACCCCGTTGGGGACCTTTTCTTGCCTCAGCCGATGTCAGAAATTACTGAAAAAGTAAATAATTGTTTGTCTTGTGGTAAACAAATACCTCATAAGGATTTCCACTCTTACTGCCTTCCTTGCCTTGGCCCAGACCACGACGTCTCGGCCTGTGCCACCTGTGCTCGCTTCAATAAGCGCACTCTCAGGCGCCGGGCGGAGTTCACTGAAGACTTTTTCGGTGAAAAATTCGATTATACAATGCCGTCGGAACTACCGACATCGCAGACTCCTAAGAAACGAAAGGACCGGGACCGACATCCTCGGCCCGCGTCTTCCTCTGACTCCACGCCAAAACCTACCGCGAGTGCCCCGGTTCCCTCTGAGGCAGTTATTTCACCGCTCTGAACCGAAGACACCGCATTACCGATTCCTCCGATACCGGAGACCACTCCGACGCCAGTTATTGATTTTCCTCCGGATACTGAAACCGAGGAAATGCCCGAGACCATTGCTGTGGATAAGGTCACTCCTGCACGTGGAGCTGCTAGGCCTCCCATGTCCATGTCTATCAAGGCCTACACACGTGCTAAGGCAGCCAGCAAGACCAAGCACCTTACTGCTAAAGCCTTATCTCAGCCTTCTCCTGAAACACAAATCATGACTATGGCCGCAGACCTAATTTCCATGATCAGAGGTTCCCAGGCCCATCCAGAGAGAGGATCCCAGCCTCCTTCTGATAAGAGGCCCCGGGTTGAACCCTCCAACCCTCTCCCTTCAGATGAAGATTCTGAGGACTCTGTTCACTCTGATAGCCAGGAAGAGCCCTTCCAGACCTATGAGGACTCGGATGCAGAGGATTCCATCCCCTCAGCCTCCCCTCCTGAGGATATTTCTTTTGGGGAAGTTCTGCATTCCATGAGGGAACATTTTAAATGGCAAGGCCAGGAATATTCTGATTCCAGAAAGCGCCTTCGAACCTTCCTCAAAAAGCCCCAACACAGGCCCTTAGCTATACCTCCTGTGCTTGATGTTTTGGACGATCTATATTCTGACTCCAGTGTTACCCCTGATACTCTTCCTCTTGCCCCTGCCAAGCCTGACAGATACTATAGGGTCCCAGAAACACATTCTCATTTCTTTAGGGCCCATGCTGTTGATTTAGAAACAATTTCACAGGGACCGGAAGGGGTTTCGGCTACCACCTCCAAAAATCCCTTACCTTCCAACAGGGAAGCTAGGTCATTAGAGAGATGGGGGAAGAAGGTCTACACTTCCACTACTTTATCTATGAGAGCTCTCAATTGTCTCTCTCATATGTTTCAATATCAGGATTACCTGTTAGATGATTTACAGAAAACATTGGCCTCTCCTGAACCTTTAGATAGGAAATCTTTGCAGGAGGCTATACATAATTCTCAGCAAGTTAGCAATCACTTTCTGCAATGTGGATATGATGCATTGGAAGCTTCATGTAGGGCAGCTATGACAGGGGCGGTCATTCGTAGACATGCATGGTTAAAAGAACAACCTCTACCAGATCATGTTAAGGCAAAACTTCTTGATGCACCCTTGGAAAAGAACAAGCTTTTTGGTGCTAATGCTAAAGATGTGTTAAAGTCCATTGAGGAAAAAGCCAAGTCAGTTCAGACAGTCAAAGATTTCCTCCAGGTTCAGCCTCCCAGATTCAGCAGAAATTGGCCTTCAAAAAACTGGTCCTTTCCTAATCCTGACAGATTTCAAAGGGGTAAAAACAGGCGTGGCCGAGGAAGAGGGCAATACAGAGGTTCCTACAGGGGAAGACAATGGCAACCAGCAAACCAAAGAAGTGACGCAGGGGTTTCTCCTGCCCCACAGGGACAATCTCAATGACTTTCCTCTACTTCCGCTGACCAAGGAGCAAACAGAAGCTCCTTTGGGCGGAAAATTATCTCTGTTTTCAGACAATTGGCACAGATTGACAAAGGACAAATGGATTTTGGACATTATAGACCAAGGTTACAGGTTCCACTTTCATACTTTACCAAGAAAACAAGGCATGCCAAACCTACCACAAAACCAGAGAGCAGAGGCTATCAAGCAAATTTCTCTGCTTGCTCAGATCAAAGCAATAGAAAAAGTTCCACAACAAGAACAAGGCCAGGGGTTTTACTCAAGACTGTTCCTTGTTCCAAGAAAAGAAACTCAATGGAGGCCAATACTGGATTTGTCCGCATTAAACACTTTTCTCATAGTACCAAAGTTCAAAATGCTGACTCTACAGCAACTCCTTCCCATGTTGGGCAAGGGGTCTTGGCTGATTACTCTGGACCTCAAGGAGGCATACCTGCATGTCCCTATCAGACACAGCTGCAGAAGATACCTCAGATTTCTTGCAGGGCCAGAGCATTATCAATTCTCAGCATTGCCATTTGGCTTATCTACTGCGCCCAGAGTATTCACGAAATGCCTGGCTTCAGTAATTGCTCATTGCAGGCTCCAGGGGATCCAAATTTACCCGTACCTGGACGACTGCCTTATACAAGCGGACGACAAACTGATTTTGACAAAAAAACTTGAATTATGTCATACAATTGCTACAGGCTCTGGGATACACAGTCAACTTCCAAAAGTCAAGATTTCAGCCATCCCAGCAAATAACCTTCTTAGGAGCCAAATTAGACACAGCCTCTCAAATGGCTTACCTGACAGAAGACAAGCAAAAGAAGTTAACTCATTATTTCAAAGGTTTGGCAAAGCTCACCCAGATGACTGCAAGGAAATTCCTACAGGCCCTGGGTTACATGGCATCCTGCATTCTCCTGGTTCCATTAGCAAGACTACACATGAGAAAGCTACAATGGTACCTAAAAAGCTTATGGTCTCAGCACAGCAACAACCTAGAGACAACCATACCGCTCATTCCATGCCTACAGAAGGAATTTCTATGGTGGGCCTCGGTAAGCCAGGCAAACACAGGTATGTCATTCAAAAAACCTCAGATAACACAGACCATGACCACAGACGCCTCAGACCTTGGATGGGGGGGGCGCACATGGAGGGCAGATGTATTCAAGGACAATGGTCTCCAAAGGAAACACATCTGCATATCAACCAAAAAGAAATGCTGGCAGTAATGCATGCCATCGAGGCCTTTCGATTACAGCTTCAGCAAGGTCACCTGCTAATACGGACAGACAACACCACTGTGATGTGGTACATAAACAAGCAGGGGGGCACCCATTCCTACCCCCTTTGCAGACTGACAATGAATCTTTGGGAAAAATCACTGAGCTTAAACATACAGTTGCAATCCCATTTTGTTCCAGGCAAAGACAATGTGCTGGCGGACAGCCTAAGCAGGAATTTCCTAGACCTCCACGAGTGGAGGTTACATCCAGAAATCTTCATACGACTCACCTCGACATGGGGCAGGCCAGTAGTAGACCTATTTGCCTCCCACCTCAATCATCAGCTACAAAAGTTCTGTTCAAGGACATATCATCCACAAGCATGGAAAATAGATGCTCTCTCATTCAACTGGAACTTCCTAAAAATCTATGCATTCCCACCTCTTCCACTGATGACCACAGTATTACTAAAGATCAAAGCAGAGAAGCCCAAGGGGATCCTAATAGCTCCAGACTGGCCAAGACAGCACTGGTACCCACTACTACGGAGCATATGTCACAACAAAAAGTGGGCCCTTCCCCAATGGCCCCAACTTTTGACTCAACACAACTTCAAGACAGTACATCCCAACATTCAGATGCTGCAGCTAACAGCTTGGGAGATCCCATGAATAACCTCAATCTATCTCTTTCCAAGGAAGTTCAGAGGATACTTACAGAAGCCCGAAGACCATCCACCAGAAAGGTTTACTCAGGAAAATGGAAGAGATTCAGCATTTGGAATACCAGCAAGGGCCATGATGCATCATTATTGAACATCCCTCTCATTCTGGAATATTTGGCAGATATGCTACAGAATGGACTCTCATATTCTTCCATAAAAATACATGCTTCAGCTATTTCAGCTAGATATAACACTGATCCACCTGTGTTTTCACATCCTTTGTTAAGGCAATTCCTTAGGGGAATCAAGAATATAAAGCCACCAAGAAAGGCTCCAGTACCAGCTTGGGACCTCAACTTTGTCCTAGAAAAACTGACTCTACCTCCCTTTGAGCCAGCAGCTTCTGTGGACTTACAATTTCTCTCATGGAAGACAGCTTTCCTGTTGGCAATTACCTCAGCAAGAAGGGTTTCGGAACTACAGGCCCTAATGGCAATACCACCGTTCATAATCTTTCACAGAGACAGGGTCTCCTTACGAACCAACCCTACATTTATGCCAAAAGTGGTATCTAGGGTTTCTTTAAATCAAGCCATTCACCTGCCTACTTTCTTTCCCAATCCTGAGAACAAAGGGGAAAGACTGTTGCATACCTTGGACATTCACAGACAACTTCGCTACTACCTGGACAGAACCAAGACCAGTAGGAAGTCTGATCAGCTTTTGTAGCTTACGCCCTAGAGTACAAGGAAAAGCAATTTCCAAACAGACTATTTCAAAATGGATTGGACATTGCATCAGATTCTGTTATTCCTTCCATGGAAAGAGTGTACCAGCCAATGTCAGACCACACTCCACCAGAGCTACAGCCACCTCAACAGCATTCTTAAGAGGGGTGCCTACAAAAGACATTCTAGAAGCTGCTACATGGAGCTCCGTGCATACATTTTCCAAACACTACAACCTTCCTCTATATTCCAGATCCAGAGCAGGCTTTGCTTCTGCAGTCCTGCAGGGATTGATAGCTACACCATCCTTTTCTTAGATCATTCCACCTCCCCCAGCTAAGCTATGGTATTCAACCCATATGTTATGACTGCAGTTGCATTCTTGAAGGACATAGTACAGTTTTGTACCTACCATAAATGTAGATGTCCGATAGATATGCAACTGCAGTCGGGTTTTCCCTCCCTCCTTCCCCTCTATGCATTGGGTCCACTCCTATCCCTGTTACCCTTAGCTGGGGATATCTGTTATGGTGTATCTGTTTATTGCTTATTTATTTGTCTGGAAATCTGTTTTACTTCCAATTTGATTACAGCCTTCCTTGGAGGGCACCTGGCATCTGGGGCAAGAAACACTGAAGAAGATGGCGTCGGCTGATGCTTATGTACTTCAGCCGCTCTGACGTCGGAGAGAAATGCGACATCAGCCGACGTCGGACCCAGACTTTGGAATCCGGCCGACCGAGGGCTGCCTGAGGCAGGACAACCCATATGTTATGACTGCAGTTGCATATCTATCGGACATCTACATTTATGGTAGGTACAAAACTGTACTTTTTCTCTAAATCCAAAGTAGGTTTTGCCACTGCAGTCTTGCAGGGCCTTAATAGCTGGTCCTAATGCTATTTAAATTCCTCCTCCCATCCTTAACTTTGGGAATCTACCCAAATGTGATGACTGCAGCAGTGAAACACGAAGAACATAGTACAGTTGTGTACACTAACCATAAATGTAGATGTTCGAGTGTATTCACTGTTGCAGTCCTGGTTACCCTCCCTCCAGCCCCCTAACTTCTTTTGGCTATACCTCTATTCCTTTTTCACTATGCTTAAAAGCTTTTTGGTGTATTTGCTTTTTTGTTGGAGGTATAACTTTATATATATATATATATATATATATATATATATATATATATGTGTGTGTGTGTGTGTGTGTATATATATATATATATATAGATATATATATATATATATATAGATATATGTGTGTGTGTGTATACATATATATATATATATATATATTTAGTTGCTTTCCATTACGGGGGCACCTAACATCTGGGGCAATAAAAACTGATGTAATGGCATTGGCTGCATGCTTCATACCCCTGACGACCTGACATCATGGAAGATGAGACAGCAACTGACGCAGGACCCAAGACTTTGATAATCCGGCCGGCTGAGGGCTACTGCAAGCAGATAACCCAAATGTGATGACTGCAACAGTGAATACACTCGAACATCTACATTTATGGTAAGTGTAAACAACTGTACTTTCTGTCATATTTCATACATATAATTATTGCACTGTAATCTCACATTATTGGTTTTATTACTGTTCATCTCCATCTCCCAAATTCTGTTTCTGCTTCATTTCCAATGTACTCTCAATTCTTCTAGTCAACTCTCATGCTCCCTTCCTTCTCTCCAATATTTTCTGTTGAAACAGTGGAAAAGGTTTCACACATACAGTATGTCTGTGGTCTTTATTACCAGAAGAACAATAAGTAGAATCTCCTTTTGTTTCAAGGCTCACTTTTTTGTTGGACAAATTTTTGTATTTCCTTCTTAGGATGTACTTCATCAATAAATGATTTAGTCCCTCCAGGGTAGAATACCTTGAAGGCAGCTGGGTACAGCAGTTTTAATTTCACACCTGTGTCTCGACATTCCATGACTTTACTCCTCTTCTGCCTGGTGTACAATGAGTAATCAATCTGCACAAACACACTGCTGTCTCCCACTTTTAGTATTTTGTCTCTGCCACAGTTTTGCCAGAATTGACTCCTCCTGCTGGTAGGATTGCATCTTTACTATTAAAGGTCTAGGTTGCTTTCTCATAGCCAGGTTTGGAGCTTACACACAAGGTGCCATTTCAAGTAACAACTCCTTCTGTAGAGTGCCTGTCCACTTACTTATTTGTGCTTTCATAAAATTAATGCATTCTGTTCCTTCCAGCTTCTCTGGTATAGCTGAAAATCTCAGGCTTTCCGTATATGCTGTGTCCTCTAAATTTTTCATAAAAAATTAATGCATTCTGTTCCTTCCAGCTTCTCTGGTATAGCTGAAAATCTCAGGCTTTCCTTACATGCTGTGTCCTCTAAATCTATTTTTTTGAATTGTCTCTTCCTGAGCAGTCTCATATTCAGCCAGCCTTTTCTTTATTTCAGACTCAGATGTTCGCAGATTTATCACCTCATCTGAATATCTGTTTAAAGCTTCTTCCATTTTTCCAGCCTTTTGTTGTTTGTGTTGATGTATCCCATCAGTGTTTTGTTTATTTTAACTAGGTCTGTGGGCAGTTGTCGTATGTCTTCCTGTAGTTTACTGGAAGTGATGTCTGGAGGTTGCTCTGCTTTTTGCTGAACAGCTACAGAACTTTCCTCAGTCTGTTTTTCTTCCTCACTTTTTGTAGCTGAGTTTTCCAGGTGCTCTGTATTTCGTTTTTCCTGGCACCCAGTCAGTTCACTTACTAGCCAGTTACTGGCATTTGCTCATAAACAAAAAGAGTCTACTGGGCTTCTCTGTTGCATTTTTGTTTTCACACTGGGAGAGCTAGAGTCAAGCTCTTACTCAGTGTGCAGCCATCTTGGAAGTCCAAACTAATGTTTTCTTGGTGATGCAGCTTTCCTGCTTTAAAGGTTGCTTTTGCACATTTATTAAAACCAGATGACATTCTTATCTTATCTGAAAAAGTTTTGACCAGTTGCTTTTGTGCTTTCAGTTCCTTATCTGATGAACTATACAGTTTTAAATCATCTACGAAAAGCAGACGAGAAGTCTTTATACTTTGTTGTTTTCTGGGAGACAAATTGTAGCCATGACCTAAGCTGTTGCGAGTAGGTAGACAACTTAATGGGTTGCGGCCAAGACAAAAGAGCAGCGGTGACCAAGAGTCACCCTGGAGTATTCCCCTTTTAATTTTTATCTCTGGAATAATAATGTCCTTTATCATGGCTTAACTGCAGAGTAGTTTTCCACTGTTTCATGTTGTCTGTATTGTAATCAATCAGTGAAGGGTGTATTTTATACATTTTTAAGCAGTCTCTTATCCATGAATGTGGGATACTGTCAAATGCTTTTTTTGTAGTCTGTCTGTGCCGTACTTTGGTTCTTCCCCTTTTTACAGTTCTCCATTATGACTTTAACAACAAATTATCATTTGTTCCATATAATTTGCTTTTATTACCCTTTTGTTTTATTGCCATGATTGAGTTTTATTCTGAATAATTGTAGACTTTGTTGGCATCAGTTCCAGTATATAGTTCATATGCTGTCAGAAGGCAAGTTATTGGTCTATAGTTTTTAGGATAGCTTGCACTTTGCTGTTAAGTAGGGGTATTGTTTTTCCTGTTAGTAACCAGGCTGGTGTCTTGTCTGGATGCTCATATTAATAGTTCTTACTCATGACTAAATCTTCATGTAGAGTTGTTCATACTTTTACCAGACGTTAGGTACTGCATCTGGGCTTGGGGTTTTCCAATTAGGAACTTTTCTTAACTTTGTTTCAATCTCTATGGCCGTTACTTCATCCCATTTCATATCCTGTACGTTTGAGCTTCTTATTCTTTCTTTTATTTTTTCTATCCATTTAGCATCTTTATCTTCCACAGTATCTTCATAGAAATTTCTCCGAAATGTATCTCTATTTCTTTTTTTTTTTGGTGGTATTTCAGTTCCTTTTGCCTTGTTTCTCACTTCTCTGTAAAACTTTTTTGGGTCATCAGTAAATTAATTATTTTGTGCTTCTTTATATTTGTGTGCTTATCTTCTAAGTTTTTCTGCCTGTGCTGATATTTTAGTTTATTATTTGCAATAGTGGACGATTGATCCAGATCTGTTCTGATACTGGGAATTGCTTTTTTCACATCTATTTTTGTTGATCTGTTCCCTCTTCTATATACTGTTCTAACAGTGACACTTCTTGTGTTAATTGTTTTATAGTTTTCTCTGTTTGATACTTCCATGATGGCATTTGATTTCTCCCCTTCCTTTCCCTTACTACCCTATGTTTGTGTGATAAGACTTTATCTGTTATCAGTTTAGCTGCATTGATGTATCCTATTTGCATCTTGTATGTCTCGTAAATCTGTATGGACAGTCCTAATTATTGTGCTCATTTGTTTTATCAAACATCTAACTTTTTGGGTTTTACTGACTTCTTGTAGTCTATTTCTTTCATTGATCTTAATGTGTCTGTCCATCTCTTTTTATTTGTTTACATTTGTTTACAGTTCTTTACCGGGGAAGTCCTACTGGGCAACATTGCCTGTTTTCAAGTGGAAAATATAATATGACAGTCCGAAGAAAAAAGAGACAGACAATAATTAAAAAAAGAAGCTAACAAGTCAACCAACTCTTCTCTTAGAGATCATTTTCTTTCTTTGTTCTCCATTTCCTGTGCGCATTTTCTAGAAAGTTCCAGAGCATCTTCCTGTGTCACATTTTCTTCAAGTTTCATCCCATGTCATCCCTTGCTCTTTAGTATGGGAACTCAGTGGCCTATCACTCCACAACATTGACTGCATCAGAGTTGCAACAGTTTCTTGTTCCTCAACTTGCTGTGCTGGACATTTGTAATGGTTTCCTATGGAAGGCTCTAAAGTATCTTCATATGGCAACTGATCAGATGTTTCTCACTCCACTGGTTTCTCCTTAATTTGGGGATGTATTGCTCTATACTGCTGTGGTGTTTTCGGAGTTAGATTTTCTACACTATATCCTTCACTTTGCAGGTACTCCATAACCTCAGTATCTATTTCTTTAAATTCTCCATTATAATCCTCTTTTCTGATTTTTCTCTTTGTTTTGTTTTTTGCATGGTAAAACTTTCCATGTCTGGATGCCTTTACCCGTATTTCTCTTTAAATATCTTTGGTGCTGCTCTTTTTGTATTGATTAGTCTTGCTTTCTCCTTTGCATAAATATTACACCATATTAAATCTCGTTTTATTTCCTATGTCCATATTTCTTCTTCAGATGTTTCCTGGTCCTCCTGTTTTTCCTTACTTTGTGGACTTGTTCCATTATGCTGTGATGTAACCTATGTTACACTTTCTACCATCAGTCCTTCACTTCGCAAGTATCCCATAACTTCAGATGTTATGTTGTACCTATCTTGCCTTTGTTCTTGCTGGTTGGGTTTGGAGCCAGTCTTCAGCTCCAGCTCAGCCGTATACTAAAGCTCGAGAGCTTTTACTGGCTCGAGGCTAGCCCCTACCCAACATATCTAGTGGGAATTACTCAGATCTCATTTGCTGCTTGCAGCATCGAGCTTGCTGGATACTGGCTCAGGCCAAGTGTTTTTCTTTTTTGACTAAATTTGCATATTTTGTTAAATATTTAGTTTTAAGAGTTTCTTCATCAGTTAGTGTTTTTTCTCTCCTTCTGTTTTTGATTGTTGTTGTTGTGGCCATCGTTTTCCATTAGGCCTACTTACTTTCCTTGTGAACCTGTTTAACTTAGAGGGATCTCCTTCCTTTCAGCCCTGTTTTAGTTAGAGGGCTTTCCTCTTATTCCCTTCTTTTTCTGGAAACAGCCGTTTAAGTGAGAGGCTCTCATCGGTTGGAGGAGTTTGCCGTTTTAGCTTAGAGGCTCTCCCCCTTCTAACAAAAAAAGTTTTTGTCTGTAGTTAAACTTTGTTTATTGGGTTTTAACTTTGTGTGCTTATTCAGTGCCTTTGTTTTAGTTGCTAGTATTTGTTGGCATACTTTGTAGTCTAACTATGTCTAAGGGTTCCACTAAAGAGTCAAAACCTTCGGGTTTTAAGACATCTGACTCGTGCTGCCAAAAAATGGTCATTACAGACGGGCATACGAGCTGTGTATATTATTTAGGGGCTGTACACCTGCGGGACTCTTGCTGAATATGCCATGCTTTCAGTTCTCAGGTCCTGCAGGAGAGAAAAAATAAACTGATTTTGCAAGGCTTATTAAAGGGCCCTCTCGATGCTTTCACAAAGGGGACTCAGCCGACAAGAGAAACAGGATAAATCCACCAAGCCATCATCCTCATCGGGTCCGATATTGGAGTCATCCAAAAGAAAAGACAAATCTTCAGCATTGTCGGATCTGAGTGTCAGTTCCGACAAGACTTTCTCCTGCAGCTCCATCAGTAGTCTTGGAGCCAGCCAGGACTCACAAGAGAACCAGGTCTCCCTCTCTGGAACCGGTGCGGTCTGTTCCGCAGTCTCCGCTCTTATAATCTGTGGCAGGCAGTCACTGGTCTTCCACCCATTCCTCTCAGTCATCCAGGAGTCTTTCGGATGATGATGTGGAGAGGGTGGTGAAGAGACTTCTCAGGACACCAGCATTAGTAAAATTGTTATTGAGCCCAGCTCATATGGAAGTGGTGCCGACACTCCAACCAACATCATTACAGATTCCTCCTCTGACTCCCTTGAGTTCGGAGCTGGAGTGCATGGAAGTTGTTGGGGTGGAAGCATCAGTTCTGACTTCCGCTTCGATCTCTTCGTTACTCCATTCTATCAAGGGATCTGGGGGCCGACGCTCCCTCGTTGGCTCTGGGGGGGGGCGACATCAGACCCTTGTCCAACCCTACTCTCCCCTCTCTGGGCTTCAGCGCAGGTGAGCTTGGCTCCTACATTGGCCTCGGAGCCATCACCCTTGGTTCGGTGGGGATCTCCATGCTCTTTGGTGCCAGAGACTCTTTTGGGCCAGGACCATGGTGCTTTCGAGGTGGTGAGGAGTGTTCTCCACCCTCGGCTCCATCGGCTTCTTTTCCTTCGATGCTGGTGTATGCCTCCAAACCTCCCCTCCTCCCCAAGAGCAGGGAACCTCTGCTCCAGGATGCCCTATTGGGCGACTCCACCTCTTCCGAAACCTCCACAGAGCACCCCTCAGAGGAGGCCCCTCGGAAGAGGATGTGTAAGAGGAAGCATTTGGACTCCCATGAGCCCCTGGCATCAGACATAGACTTGGAGGACTTAGAAGGTTCCCCACTGTCCCCCTCTGAGGATGTCTCATTTTCAGACATCCAGGAAATCCTTAGGCAGAGGGGTGGGTGGAAGTCCCTTGCCCCTTCTGAGCAGGAGTCTGTGTACCTGGATGCATTTGGTTCTCGACCCTCCACCTCTTGGGTGTCTCCGCCTTTCTACCCACTATTGGGCATAGTGAGTTGGAAGGCGTGGATCTATAGAATCAGTTCCGTGGAAGCCCAACAAATTTATAACTGCACCAGGAGACAAGCTTTTTTTATCTAAGGGCGTGCCTGTCGATGCTGTGATCATGGCAGCAGCCACTAAGAAGGAATTAGCGGAAACAACTTCTGTCCATCCACCGAACAGAGAGTCCTGTACGATGGACAGGTATGGGAAGCATATGTTTTCTTCAGCGGCCTTTGCACTCAGGTTGCTGAATTATTTGTCCCACTTTACACGCCTTCAGAGGGTTCTCCTCAAGGAGTTGAAAGATACCCTACAGGATCCTACAGCTGCGGGAGCTGTGGACAAGGCGGCTTCTCAGCTTGCGACCTTGACTTCTGTAGTTAACTCCTCTATGCAGCTGATTTCTTATGCAGCCGATGGAGCGAGTAGGGCAGCAGGCACAGGAGTTGCCTTAAGGAGACACTCCTGAATGCGCCTTTGTCAATTTGCAGAGCCCTTCAAGTCCTCCTTTACCAACACCCCCTTTGACGGCTCATCATTGTTCGGGCCTCAAGTAAAAGATATTCTTACCAGGTGTGAACAGGAAGGCAAAACTCTCTCTGCTGTGGGGGTATGTTTCTCCATTCCTTCTAGACCTTATCCTAAAGGTCAGAAAAGCGGGAAGATGTGGCTCCGGAAATCCCAGGGAGCTTCGCCTGACACACGTGGAAATTTTTCCACCAAGAGTAGAGGGGAAAATAATAACAAAAGACGCTGGTCTCGCGGCGGGGGGGGGGGGGGTCCGCAGAATCAGGGCAACAGAGATACCTTCTCTGGTAGTCCCTTCCAGTGCTCCTGAAGGGAGGCCTGACTGTCTGCCTCTGTAGACAGTTGGGGGCAGATTATCCTTGTACCCAAAAGACTAGGTAGACAATCATAGAAGATACATGGGCACCATCGATAATATCCAGGGGTTACAAAATTCCCCTTACAAAAAAGCAACAGTTAATCCCAGATGTTCCACCCAATCTTTGGGATGAAGCAAACCTAGAAGTTCAAAGGTTGCTACAAAAAGAGTCATCCAGGAAGTCCCCGCAGACCAAATTGAGTCTGGAACTTACTCAAGGTTCTTTTTAGTTCCAAAAAAGACAGGGGACTGGAGGCCCATTTTGGATCCCAGCAGACTGAACAAATCGGTCAAGAAAACAAAGTTACGGATGGTAACACTGCAGTTCATTCTTCCCTTTTTGGGACCAGACAGTTGGATGTGCTCTGTCGATCTCCAGGATGTGTACTACCACATAAAAATGAACAGGCGATCCAAAAGAAATCTATGCTTCTGGCTGGGAGCCAGTCATTACCAGTTCAGAGCTCTGTCCTTTGGTCTCACCACAGCCCTCAGGGTGTTTACCAAATGCATGGCACTAGTTACGGCTCACCTGGGGCATATAGGATTCTGGGTGTTTCCATGTCTAGACGACTGGCTCCTTACTGCCACCACAAAGCATCAGTTAATCAAGGCAAGGGACTCCACAATTCACATTTGTTCATGACTAGGCATCACCCTGAACTACGAAAAATTTGCCTTGTCATTATATTACATTTATAGGGGCAGATTTAGACACAAGGGCTATGATAGCAAAGCTGCCTCAGGAAAGGGTGTCAGTCATCCATTATCAAGTTTCAGTCCTCATGGCACAAAAGAGAATTCAGGCAAGATTTCTCCTCAGAGTCTTGGGTTCAGTGGCTGCAGCAATTACTCTGGTCCCTGTGGCGTGTTTTCACATGAGAATTCTGCAGTGGCTCCTTTTTGCTGACTGATCATTCCAGGATTTACCCATGTCACATTAGATTTTAATCACTGAGTCCTGCAAGAACAATCTACAATTGTGGCTTCACTCCTCTCTGGTGACAATAGGCAGGCCGTTTCTAACCCCCCCCCCAACCTGCAGCCACAGTGACCACGGATGCTTCCCAGATTGGGGGGGGGGGTGGCATTATCTGGGACAGACTGTTCAAGGGACTTGGCAGCAACACGAGTACCACTTGCACATCAATGTCCTAGAGATGACAGTGGTGCTTCTGGCATTGGAAGCACTTCAAGACTCTCTACCTACAGGGACTATAGCAATTCAAACAGACAATATGTCGGTATTATGGTACATCAACAAACAAGGTGGAACTAGGTCTTATCCCTTGTGTCGGGAGGCTCTATGAGTTATGTCAATGGGCGATGTCTTCCCAACGTTTTCTGGTTGCAATGCATGTTCTGGGAAAATCCAGCGTGATAGCGGGCAAGCTCAGCAGGGCGATTCTGATGCCTTACAAGTGGTCCCTGAAACAGGAAATTGCAGACTTGATTTTTCACAAATGGGGCCAGTCATGCTATGATCTTTTTGCCACCCCTCCCCTCAACAAATGCAACAGCTAATTTGCCCTAGTCCCACCACCGGGACAATCACCCAGGGATGCACTTGTTCACGATCCCCCCCCCCCCCGGGACTGCTTAATGCTTTTCCACCATTCCCCCTGATCCCCAAGGTTCTTCAGAAAGCAAAGTCACTGGGTTGCAAGGTATTCCTCATTGCCCCTTACTGGCCTTGTCAGATATGGTTCCCATTCCTTTGGCCTCATCTGCAGGGAGAGCCTTGGAGCCTGGGCCCAGTTCCAGATCTCCTGATGCATTAGTCGGGTGCACTGCACCCTTCCATCCAAACTCCCAAGCTGACAGTTTGGTTTCTCCACTTCCAGTCTTAGCCAGGCTTCTTGATATTTCCCCTGCAGTTCAACACATTTTGATTTTCTCCCACAAACTCTCTACCAGGAAACTTTATGCTAGTAAATGGAAGAGGTTCTCTTACTGGGAAAACAAGAATGAGATTGGTCCCTTTACTGAACCCATTTTAAAGGCTCTCGAATTTCTTGCTGAAACCTTTGAGCGAGGAGCAGCTGCAGCTACTATCTGGGTTCAGCTGGCTGCCATTTCTAATTTTCATGTGGGAGAAATGGGATCTAACGTTATGTCCTATAGGCTATGCAAAGCATTCCGAAGAGGTACTATCCACTTAAGACCTCCAATAAGACAACCTCCTCCCCCTGGGATCTACATTTAGTTTTAGCGGCCCTGGTTCTTTCCCTCTTTGATCCAGCTGCCACTTGTTCTCTAAAATTTTTGACATGGAAGACTTTTTTCTTGACTGCCATTCTCAGCTAGGAGGGTTTTAGAATTACAGGCCTTATCAGTTCACCCTCCATACTTGATTTTCCACAAAGGTAGAGTTTGTCTTAGAACCAGTCCCTCCTCCCTACCAAAGGTGTGTTCAGAGTACAATTTGAATGAATCCATAGTGCTCCCTGTATTCCTCCCCAATCATGGCAACAAGGCAGAGAGTATAAGCTCCATCAATTGGACGTTCATAGACAGTTATTTTATTTACACAGGACCAAGGACATCAGAAAATCCGACCAATTGTTTATATCCTTTGCAGAGAATAGAAAAGGATGTCCTTCAAGGATGCATCTGCAGTCATAACATATGGGTTGTCCTGCCTCAGCAGCCCTTCGGTCGGCCGGCCGGATTCCAAAGTCTGGGTCTGGCCTCGGCTGATGTCGCACTTTCCCCGACGTCAGAGCGTCTGGGGTATAAAAGCATCAGCCGACGCCATTTTCCTCTGTCTTTCTTGCCGCGCGGTGCCCGAAGCAGAAGCTGTTCGCAAGTGCCGGTCGGTCAGATCCAGAGATTTCAGCTACCGAAGACTTCAAAAAAGCTAAGTACCCCATTGGGGACTCTTTCTTGCCTCAGCCAATGTCAGACAAAGTAAATAATTGTTTAACTTGTGGGAAACAAATACCTCATAAGGATTTCCATTCTTATTGCCTTCCTTGCTTAGGCCCAGACCACGACGTATCGGCCTGTTTAGCCTGTGCCTTCTTCAACCGACGAACTCTTAGACGTCGGTCGGAGTTTGCAGAGGAATTTTTTGGAGCCGCTTTTGCTATAAAATGCTGTCGGAGACTCCGACTTCGCATATGGTCAAAAAACGCAAGGAAAAGGACCGACACTCGCGGCCCGCGGTTTCGGCTGAAACCATGACAAGGCCTACCGCGAGTGTCTCGGTTTCAGCCGAAACCGAGTCCTCGGCGATTCCTTCTTCCGAAACCTTAATTCCGACCACCGAGGCCCGAGAGGCCCCGGCTGAGTCGGCTTCAGAACTACCTACCGAGCTAGTGTTCAGGATTTGTCCGACACCATACCTTTGGACATTTCTACCCCTGCACGTGGGGCTGCTAGGCCCCCAGCTTCTATGTCCATTAAGGCCTTTTCTAGGGCTAAAGCTGCCAAACTTTCAAAAGCTTTGCCTACCAAATCTACTACCCAGAAGCCTTCCTCTAGCTCACAGATCCTCAGCCTGGCTGAGGACCTTATCTCCTTAATTAGGGGTTCACAGCCTCACCCAGACAGGGCCTCTCAACCTCCTCCAGACAAAAGGCCCAGGACTGACCCCTCCGAACCACTCTCCTCAGATGATTCCACGGATGGATCTGACTTGCCAGACCACCAGGAAGGAGCTTACTCGCCCTATGAGGATTCAGATGCAGAGGAGTCTATTCCTTCGGCCTCCCCTCCTGAAGAGTTTTCTTTTGGGGAGACTTTGCACTCCATGAGAGAGCACTTTCAATGGCAAGGTCAGGATTTCTCTGACTCTAGAAAAAGATTACGGACCTTTTTGCATTTGCCTCAGCATAGGCCCTTAGCTATACCTCCTGTTCTAAATGTAATTGATGATGTGTACAATGATGTCAGTACAACCCCTGATACTCTTCCTCCGACCCCTGCCAAACCTGACCGATATTACAGGGTCCCGGATTCACATGCCCATCTATATAAAGCCCATTCTGCAGACCCAGAAACTATTTCTCAGGGCCCTAAAGGGGTTGCAGCCGCTACTGCCAAAAATCCCCTACCCTCTGATAGAGAGTCTAGAGCTTTAGAGAGATGGGGTAAGAAGGTGTATACATCTGCAACTCTTTCTGTCAGGGCATTAAACTGTCAATTCCATATGATACAGTACCAAGAGTTTTTGTTAGATGAATTGAATAAGAAACTTTCCTCTCCTGAACCCCTAGACCATAAATCCCTTCAGGATATGGTACATAACTCACAACAGGTTAGTAATCATTTCTTAAAATGTGGCTATGATGCACTGGAGGCTTCATTTAGATCAGCTATGACTGGGGCAGTTATTCGTAGACATGCCTGGGTGAAGGAACAATCTTTGCCAGACCATGTCAAAGTTAAACTCCTCGATGCTCCAATGGAGAAACAAAATTTATTTGGCTCCGCTGCTCAGGAGATTCTAAAAAAGGTTGAAGAAAAAGCAAAATCTGTGCAAACAGTTAAAGATTTCCTGCAAGTTCAACCACCAAGATTCAGCAGAAACTGGCCTACAAAAAATTGGTCCTTTCCAGACTCGAACAGAGCCCAGAGAGGCAGGAACAGGCGCTCTAGAGGCAGAGGTCAACCGAAGGGCTCCTACAGAGGCAGTCAGTGGCAGCCTGCCAACCAGAGGAGTAGTGCAACAGCTACAACAACAACCACTACTACAGGACAGACTCAATGACTTGACTCTGATTCCGCCTACCAGGGATCAACTGGAAGCACCCTTGGGCGGAAAGCTGGCTTTATTCTCAAAAAACTGGCATTATATTATAAAGGATACTTGGGCATTGCAAATAATAGACAAAGGATACAGGTTTCACTTCTACACTTTGCCAAAAAGAAGCGGAATGCCAAACCTTCCACCAAATCAGAAGGCAGAGGCTTTAAAACAAATCAACAAGTTACTTCAGATGAAAGCTATCGAAAAGGTACCATGTTCAGAACAAGGCCAAGGATTTTACTCCAGACTATTCCTTGTACCAAGAAAAGAAAATCAATGGAGGCCTATTCTCGACTTGTCCGCACTCAACACTTATCTCATTGTGCCAAAATTCAAAATGCTGACTTTACAGCAACTTCTTCCCATGTTGGGCAAGGAGTCTTGGCTGGTGACTCTAGATCTCAAGGAGGCATACCTGCACGTCCCTATCCGACCAAGTTGCAGAAGACACCTCAGATTTCGTGCAGGATCAGAGCATTATCAATTCTCAGCATTGCCCTTTGGCTTATCTACTGCGCCGAGAGTATTCACGAAATGCCTGGCATCAGTAGTTGCACATTGCAGACTACAGGGAATTCAAATTTATCCATACCTGGACGACTGCCTAATACAAGCGGACAACAAGAACAAATTGCTAAAGGACTTGGCCTATACCATACACCTGTTACAGGCTTTGGGATACACAGTCAACATCCAAAAGTCAAGACTAGTACCATCCCAAAGGATCACCTTTTTGGGGGCAGATCTGGACACAAGCACCCAAATGGCCTTTCTCACAGAAGAAAAGCAAAAACAACTTCCAGATTACTTCATGATTTTGACAAGATTAACTCAGTTTACTGCAAGGAAAATCCTGCAGGCCCTGGGTTACATGGCATCCTGCATAATTCTAATCCCACATGCCAGACTGCATATGAGGAAATTACAATGGTACCTAAGGAGTGTATGGTCTCAACACAGTCACAGTTTAGAAACCATGATACCAATCATTCCATGCCTTCAAAAGGAATTCCTGTGGTGGGCTCAGGCCTGCCAGTCAAACAGAGGGTTGCCTTTCAACAAACCAAAAACAAGGCAGACCATCACCACAGACGCCTCGGACCGAGGATGGGGAGCACACATGGAGGGCAAATGCATCCAAGGCCTATGGCCTCAAGGGCAGCTAAGCATGCACATAAACCTAAAGGAAATGCTGGCAGTGAGACATGCAATCGAGGCATTCAAACCCTTCCTACAGCAAGGACAGCTATTAATAAGGACAGACAACACCACGGTCATGTGGTACATAAACAGGGTGGCACACATTCTTACCCGCTATGCCGGATGGCTATGAATCTGTGGGATCTATGCCTGAACCTCAATATCCAACTACAGGCCCAATTCGTGCCAGGGAAAGAAAATGCACTGGCGGACAGCCTAAGCAGAACTACCATGGATGCACACGAATGGATGCTGCACCCAGACATCTTCAAGCTCATAACAAAGACATGGGGAATGCCGGAGATAGATCTGTTCGCCTCCCCACTCAACCATCAACTGAAGACATTCTGCTCAAGGACATACCACCCACAAGCTTGGAGGGTGGACTCTCTCTCTTTCAGCTGGAAAGCCCTAACAGTATATGCCTTCCCACCTCTCCCATTGATGCACAAGGTTCTACTGAAAATCAGGGAGGAACAGCCAAAAGTGATACTAATAGCTCCGGACTGGCCAAGGCAACACTGGTATCCACTACTGAGAAGCATGTCTCAGGCAAAATCATGGCCTCTCCCCCTATGGCCTCTTCTTCTAACGCAAAACAATTTCAAGACCCTACATCCCAACTTGAAAACATTGCAGCTAACTGCCTGGAAAATTCCTTAAATCCCAATCAGACTGTTTTATCTCAGAGGGTGAAGGACATTATCCTGGAAGCTCGCAGGCCTTCCACAAGGAAGACATACTCAGCTAAATGGAAGAGATTTCTCATTTGGAGCACATCAAAGGGCACAGATGTCACAGTGGCAAACTTAGCACATATCCTAGAATATTTAGCAGAATTGTTCCACAATGGCCTGTCCTATTCTTCCATTAAGAGTCATGCTTCAGCAATTTCAGCAGAATACAATGAGGATCCACCTATCTTCTCACACCCTCTCCTCAGACAATTTCTGAGAGGGATCAAAAATGTTAAACCTCCAATAAGACCCCCTCTACCTGCCTGGGATCTCAACTTCGTGCTGGAAAAACTGACACTACCTCCTTTTGAACCAGCAGCATCAGCGGATCTACAGTTTCTATCTTGGAAAACTGCATTCCTTCTGGCAATCACTTCAGCAAGAAGAGTATCTGAGTTACAAGCATTAATGGCAGTGCAGCCTTTTCTTATTTTCCACCAGGACAGGGTGTCACTAAGAACCAATCCTACTTTTATGCCAAAGGGTGGTATCTAGGGTATCCTTGAACCAAGCTGTTCACTTGCCTACGTTCTTCCCTAATCCACAGAATAAAGGGGAAAAACTTTTGCACACCCTGGATATACACAGACAACTACACTACTATTTGGACAGAACAAAAACTAGCAGAAAAACTGACCAACTTTTTGTAGCATATGCAGCTGGGGTGCAAGGAAGAGCAATTTCCAAACAGACAATTTCAAAATGGATAGGAAATTGCATTCGCTTTTGCTACTCCTTTCATGGAAAGACAGTTCCTGAAAATATCAGGCCTCACTCCACAAGGGCACAGCCACCACTACAGCCTTCCTAAGGGGGGTGGCTACCAAGGACATTTTAGAAGCGGCTACTTGGACCTCTGTGCATACATTTGCCAAGCATTACAATCTACCTTTATACTCTAGATCCAGAGCAGGTTTTGCAACTGCAGTCCTGCAGGGGATCTTAACTACACCATCCTTTTCTTAGTACCTCCACCCCCAGATTGGCTATGGTATTCTCCCCATATGTTATGACTGCAGATGCATCCTTGAAGGACATAGTACAGTTTTGTACCTACCATAAATGTAGATGTCCGATAGGTATGCATCTGCAGTCAGGATTACCCTCCCTCCTTCCCCTCTTTGGTATTCCTAGGGTGCTTACCCCTCTTTTAGCTAGCTGGGGGAATCTATTATGGTCTATTTGCTTGTTTATTCATGTATATAATTTGCAAATGTTTGGAACTTTTCAGCATTTATCCAAATTTAGCCTTCCTAGAGGCCACCTGGCATCTGGGGCAAGAAAAACTGAGGAAAATGGCGTCGGCTGATGCTTTTATACCCCAGACGCTCTGACGTCGGGGAAAGTGCGACATCAGCCGAGGCCAGACCCAGACTTTGGAATCCGGCCGACCGAAGGGCTGCCTGAGGCAGGACAACCCATATGTTATGACTGCAGATGCATACCTGTCGGACATCTACATTTATGGTAGGTACAAAACTGTACTTTATTCAGTCTCAAAAGTGACCTTATCTAAGTGTCTTTCAGACACTATCACCTACGTCTACGATTTGCAGAACAAAAAACTCCCAGGAAAACTAGGGCCTTGGCTACCTCTACTGCCTTTCAAGCCTAACTGCCTTTAGGTTCGATCTGTGCGGCAGCTACATGGGCTAATCCTCATACCTTTATCACTCATATTACAAAGTAGATGTGGCCTCCTGGAACAGAGCATCCTTTGGTTCTACAGTCCTGAAGAGTCTTTTCCAGTGAGCCACCCAAGAAACAGGTGCTGGGGATGCGGTCCCAACCAGCAAGAATGAAGGTGAGATAGGGACAACATAACATAAAGAAGTTATGTACTCACGTTCCACGTTGTCCTTGATCTCGCCTTCCTTCTTGCGTACCACCCTCCTTCCCCCCTCCTGGAGGATCGAGAGGAGTTCTTTCATTGGCTACACTGGCGGACTTTCCCTCCTACCATACCAGTTGGATAGACCTAGATTCCCTTTCTATCCCCTTGCTGATTATTTACACCTTTATACACAGGTGTACTCTTATATGTAAAAGTCTATTATTTTTTACTTGCATAGTCTTGTGTTTTGGGTTATCACCAAAAAGATCTGGGTAACTCCCACTAGGCATGTTGGGATAGAGGCTAGCCTCGAGCCAGTAAAAGCTCTTGAGCTTTAGTATACAGCCGTGTCGGAGCCGAACAAAACCAGCAAGAAGGAAGGTGAGATCAAAGACAACAAGCATGGAACGTTATGGTGAGTACATAACTTCTTTTTTCTATTTTTTTTTTTTACTTCTGCTTTACCAATCTTTTGTTCTATGTTCCCTTTTTGTGATCTTATTTTTTATTGTGAAATTTTCCATATCTGGATGCCTTTGCCTGTATTTTTCTTTGAATATCTTTGGGGTGCCTTTTTTGTGTTGATTAATTTGGCTTTCTCCTTTGCATAAATATTGCACCATATCAGATCTCTTTCTTTCCCATGTCCACATTTCTTTTTTATACCTTTCAAAAGTCTTAAAGTTTTGTTCTTTATGTTTTCTAGCTTTCTCAAATGCTTCTTTTTCCAAACGGAGCAAGCTTTCTTAATTTATAAAATGTTTTTCAGAACTGTTGTATTAAGGAACACACATTTTTATTTGAAGCTTCTGATACTTTTTACTTGTGGTTTTCTTTATTCTAATTTCCTTCTTAATCTTTTTGTTTCTCTTCTGTCTGGAAATTCTGAGCTTGTTACATAATAGTAACAATACACAATTTCTTTCTTATCCTCAATAGTCCACTCTATTGTCTTTATGGCTTTGTTTGGCCTATCAGTTTTTGTGATTTTTGTAGATTGCCATTTCCTGCTACAACGGGGATGGGGGGCATCCACCCCCTGGGCCTGGCCTAGCCCCATTGTAGGAATGTATCCATGTATTGAGGAATCTACACTGTCATTTTTCCCATTTCTGGCACCAGTATGCCTAGCAGGATTGGGTACTTTTTTATCCTGTGTCTTGTTCATCCAGCTGTCTTTCTTCATTTTTAAACTGCTTCTGTCAATGATGTATGTTATATAAAATGCAGTCTGTATATCAATGTCGTCTTGGTGAACTTTTGTGAGAAATGGGGTCCACCTCATGAAGGTACTCCCCAAGACTTGAGGATGAATTCAGTTTCAGCAGTACTACTCTCCTTTGCTTACCGACTTTTCTCTCCATTCGGACCTTTATTATATGTGTATGTATTAAATATGTGCACGTACACACACACACACACATATACATATATATATATATATATATATATATATATATATATATATATATATGCGTCTGTATGCATGTATGTTTGACTGTTCAGGTCCACATCTCCTTTCTTTTGTAGGTCCTCCAGTTTTTTTGTTTTTGGTTTCTATAGATACCACCTTCCATTGTGTTCAGTTACTGTCAAGGGCAAGGGATTTTCCCAGCACTTTTTCCTGTGGGTCCATCCTAGTTCCCCCAAGATTAAGCCTTCCTTATGCAGATCATTCTTTGGGTGCCTTAGAGCTCCGTCCATATTCCTGATTATAATTCTTCTAGTGTGGGCCTCTTCACAGCTATTTATTCACCCATTTACAGACACTTAGGGACACCAGGAGTTTGATGGACTGTATTGCTAAATACGCAAGACTTGCTTCTGATTTCTTACTGTTCACTGGGTCTCGGGGTAACCTTTATGTTGCTGTAAATGCCACCAGGTTGTCCTTGGTTTATCACTATTGGGTCAAGGGTCGGCTTATATTTATAACCACTAACGTCTCCCCTCTAGAGCCAGATTCAGGTCAGTTCAGTCTTTTTCCCAGTGGAGTCTTGAATGCATTTCATTCTCTGCTTTTTCTTCATCCTTTCAACAATTTCCTTCCACATTTTAAGAAATTGGCTCTTTAAGGTATCTGTCTTTCATCTGTCCAGACAGACTCTCATTCTAGCTTTCTGTGGCTCTGAGCCAGGGTGAACATTCTGCTGCTTGGTCTTCTGCCGTAGGTCGTAATTCCACCTTGGTCACTGACCTTAAATTGTCTTCCCTTTCATTCACCAGGAACATGGCTTTGCTATATTAGGAAATGATTTGACTTTCTGTCTGGTGTATATTTTCCTTATTAACTATCTTTATCTTGAATTTGTTTGTTTTCTCTTCTTGAGCATTATCCCAGACCCTTGGACTGGGAGTGTTTTGGTGTTCATTCTGCCCTTTTGTTATTATTTATTCAATCAGATTTTTAATTGACTGGCCTTTGTCTGGACGGTTGCTTACAGCCACCTGATCTGCTTCTAGACAGACCACTAGTGTTTTATTTTTATTGTTTCTGTCTGGATAGTGTACTTTACCTCGGCTTCCTACTGCCAAACAAAGGTATTTAAGGGGGCTGTTCATCTCACTCAGTGTTGCATTTTGAGTTTATTAGGTCATTTGACATTGGTTTTCAGCTGATCAGAATATTCTGCGGATGTTTTCATTTGTGACTGATCTCTCTCTCTCTCTCTCTTTCTCAGGATTCAGGAGGTTTCCTCCAGCTATTATCTCTGTTCATCTAGTGTTTGAATCTCTGTCCTCTTAGCTTTGCTTCTCTAGCATTATTGGAGGCTTTTTCCCCGGACTCTGCCTTGCCCTTCAAGTTATGCCTTACATTGTTCCTGTTTTGTGGGGTTTTAAGAGTTTGAGTTTTACCAGTTTTGGGGGCGTCTACAGGCTGACTGTGTTTCAGTCAAGCAGCTGGATTTCACAGCTTCTCTTTCCTTGGCAGAATTTTGTCATTAGCGTCACCACTTCTTTCCCCTGGTTATATCTTGCTGTTCACTGGGTCTCAGGTTAACCTTTATGTTGCTGTAAATGCCACCAGATTGTCCTTGGTTTATCACTATTGAGTCTTTTTTCTTTGTTGTTACCAGATCATTCTTAGTCCTTGGGAATCTCTTGTCATGGACCAGAGTGTCTATCATTCTTGGTCCTTAGCTCGTTTTTAGTCTCTGAGTGTGCTGTAATGTTTAGGACCTAGTCTATGGTTGTGTGTTTACTGGGTCAGTAGGTCCCACTTTGCTTTTGAGAACTCTGTATGCTGATTCATTATTTCACCCTTCTTGAAACACAGTTTCCGGTGTTTGGGGGAGTGTCTTTACAGTTTCAGCCCCATTGTCACATCAGTGGTCTGATTTGGGACCATTTTATTTTTGTTCCCACCCTACATATTGGACACTGTTCTTCTGCTAGAGTCTTTATATCTCTTGACTTGGCACAAGATAGATGGAATCTTAATCTTGGTGACAGGAGCTGCCAGTCCTCTTCTAACATATTATTAATAATTTGGTATTAGTTTGGCTGTCCACTTTGGAGCCTGGTCCCTCTGTGCATGGATTGTAGGCAAACGGGGGAATCTGTTGGCCTGAAAAAGTTTTAAGTGTTGAATTGCTAGAGTCCCACTGACCTCAAGTCCTGGATATTTTCTCATTATTTTAACTACATAACTTTGGTTTAAGTGGAAATGTAAATAGTTGGTGTGCCAGTAAAGAGAACACCAGCACTTAAAAATTAAAATGCTAAGAAAGAAGTAAAAGCAAAATGATTTTTGAACCCAGAATTTGGAATGTCATAGCTCTCTTGTTTATAGCAGTATTGTCTTTTAATACAGGTATGTGGGTATGCTGACTATCTCACTTCCTTCATCTGTTTGAAATATCACAGCAGCACTTGCACTTGAGCTTGAAACTGCATTGTTGCTTTATATGACACTGACATCAGTCTCAAACCAGTGAGCTCAAAGAATGAGTTGCACAAGCCATCATCATTTCACCTTACTGCTTATAACAGGGTGACGAGTTCCATTCATCTCCTAGTGTTTCTTACAATTCCAAAGTGTCTGGAGTTTAAGTACCTTTATTTCCACAGTAGCCTGACTTCATTTATTTTGGAGATTTTTTTATGTAACATGCTTTGGTCTGGTTTCTGGACTTGTTTAAAATTTTTATATTCTATTCCTATTACTTGTCCTGCCATTGAATCATGTGATATCTTCCCACAGAAGACACTGAATAAATCTGCTTGTGGACGAGGGTTGGTGTCCAAGGGCTTTGACACTAGTGCCAAATATTTAATGATTGGAAGTATAGGATTTTGTGGTGGAGGACAAAAGATGCTAATATGCAGTGGGAATCCCTATATGTCCTTTCTCAGAGGATAAGGCTGCATTTTTTTGTGTTTGCCCTCAGGTTTACCCAAAGAGCATTGTATTCATTGTGGTGGTTAACCTGATGAAAGACTTTTGGATTGATGAGATAAAGTGATAACCTCTCCCATAAGGAGATGTTTTGAAAGCTAAACCCCGAATTAATCATCCTTACTATCCTCTGATGTAGTATGTCACAAGAGACTTCTGAGCAGTGATGCACAAACACTAGCTGCAAAATACCCAGAAGAACTGTATGAACATCAGAAGTCCACCACAGATAGTAAAACCTCACAAAGCAAATCCTGTAATATATCTGATGGCAGCTCTCATCAACTGAGCTTTGCAAAATTAAAATTTGTAAGAGGTTTGGGAAAATGCCTTTACTCCCTCCACATGTCAGATTAAGAGAGGCATATTATCAGATCCACGTAAATGTTTACCAGAAAGTAATTTTGATCTTATTAAAAGAGGTCGTAGACCAAGAAAATGATGCCAAAGAAGAGCTCACCAAGTTGAAACAAAATTTCTAATGAGTTTGCACTTAGTTTTTTTACAATTTTGGTGGTGGTCTGATGCTCATATGATACAGTAGATTTAGTGTATTCCACTTGACTTAAACAGTAAAACAGTCATACTGGACCCCACCCCCCTCCCCCCTTAAATTTGGAGATCATGTTTTGGGGAAAAAAACTAACACCTTTCAGTGAATTACAAGAAATTCCTAAAGGAGGTCTTATAAACTGCCTCAAAATAACAAATTTCCTTGCACTTGAAAGGTACTTCTTTGGAAAGTACAGTAGAAAAGAAAATGACCATTCCTTACAGTCCACCAAGACTAAAGGCCATTTCTACAGCAAAATGAGGCTATGCATCATCCTTCAAGTCCTTCACCACACTTTTTTTTTTCATGTAACGCTGTTCTCTTACAAGTGGAATATATTGATAAGGGACAAATAAGCATTAGAGATAGTTTAACACTACTGCAGGTCTGCTGTTAAATTGCATTACATCAACTTGACGGCACTAGAAGTCACTTAACCCACCTATTCTGTATTCTGCATTCATGTAACCATGTAGACCATGTCAGAAAGCCTTCAGAGATTGTTTGCTTGACCTGGGATCTAATTCCGAAGTTGGTAAAGGGAGTAGAACTTACTTCTGCACTGCAGCAAATAACACAGTAATCTTTAGATGTGTGCTTCCAAAAAACAGGTATGTTTCAAAATTAAACAGTCCTGAACAGTTTTGTAAAGTTACAGAAATTCATAATATTACCTTCCTTGCTACTACTACTGATTTCTCAGAGACTGGATGATGGCTAATACCTTTCTGCATATTTCTGTTCTTACCTCCTACAAGATGCACCTTAATTTCATGTTGACTGTTGTCCTTTTTAGATTACAAACCTTTTCCTGGTCTGGTAGCTTCACCTAGAGCTATGACAGAGCACATGGCACTAGTGTTCATTCACATTAGAGGACAAAAGCAGGTTGATTTTTTTTTTCCATGAGTGGATAAGAACTGCACTTTAGTTTCTTAGTAATTACTTGGGTTGTAGTCTCACTTGTGTTTTTCACCTCAGGCATTGCACTGAACTGTGAGAAATCTCAATTACAGTATCACAAAAGTTTCCATGTGTACAGTCAAAATCATAGTTCAGTACAGGGTTATTTTGTTTTTTCTTGAGGAAAAGGAATGAGTGCAGATGATTGTTTTTCATGGAGTAAACAAAAGGAACTGATGGTTTCAAGAGAATACTTCAGGACTTTTGGGTTCATGGATTCTTGCATAACTGTAGAGATTTTTTCTTTCCTTTCTGACTTTTTGGCAATAATCATGTATGGGTGTACAACTCAGCAGATTCCCTGTGAGCTTAAGTTTTCCTTTGCATTGGATAATAAAGGGATGTCTGTATATATGCTTTTTGGCCAGCAGTTTGTAGCACATATTGAGATATATATCAGACAGGCCTTCATGACGAGACAAACTTTTCATTCATCTGTTCAGCACTGCATACGTTGATGCCGTCTGTTGTTTTCTTGTCATAAGCCCATTCTTTAAACTGTTGTTGTCTTAGGTTAAAATAATAGTTCATGCCATTTATATGTGGTAGAGCCGTTTAGTCATTTGATTTTGTCTGTTCAATCACTGATTTAATTTGATATCTTTTATTGAATATGTGGTTCACTGGGACAGGAGTATGTGATTTGTAGATACTGATTATCAGTGTGGTGGGGAAGTTTGCTGTTTCCCCCCACTAATGTGTAATTTTGGAGTTAATATGTTTACAGATGATGGAAGTGTCAGTTGCAGGGGACATCCCCCTAAAACAAGATGATTTTTATGTATTTTTTGTTTTTTAAATGAATTAGTCTTTGTATGTTTTCTGTGCACTGCAAGTAACAGTGGACTAAGTAAGTGTGTTCTTTACCCTACAGTTGTGCAGACTCAGACTTCGTATATTTAGAGTTTCAGGGGTGTGATGATGGGAGGGTTTATCCATCACAAAAAAGGTGGCATTTTATTTATTTGTATTTTGATGGACTTGTGTTTGACGGAACATAAGCAATGTATTTGTTAACAATGGATGTTTTATCAGTGATCTGAGGTAGACTTGCATATATTTCTGAATCAGTTTGTATGTGTAGTGTTGACATTTACCCCTGCCTTTATGGATGAAGACCATTTCAATTAACCAGATTGATACCTCTCAACCTATAAACCTCAAAAATCTGGACGGGGGGGTGGAGTCTAGATGGCCAACTGATAGCATCTATTTAGAGCTCCACAAATTACTACCAGAATGCAGGATATTAATAATTCTTTATAAACAAAAATATAATAATCTTATTAAGGAACCTCTAAACTACAGAAATACCAATTTTGAAGGAAATCCATTGAAATGTTCCTGTCAAAATAACCTGGAGATCACCTTATCTGTGTGAAAATGAACGACTCAAAAAATGTCCGTTTTGAAACTATACTGAAAAAGGAAATTCAATTGATGTCAGTTACTCTACATAAACTATCTTTGAAAATGGACTGATTCACAGAAAATTAAGAAAACCTCAAGGAAAACTGCCAAAAACAAACTGATGTTATTAAGGAAATATTGCAGTAACAACAAACTAGAATAATGGATATTGAAACTTCTCTAAATGGCATTGGTGGGAGACTCAAAGAAGAAGAGAGTCAGTGCGATTTTCTTCTACAACAAAACTGGTTAATCAACAAAAAAGAACTGGAAAACAGGGAAAGAAGAAATAATATAAGAAGATTTGGTCTCCCAGGGAAAACTGAAGGTGAGGATATCATATTATTGTTAAATTCTTGGCTGCCTGAAATACTTGACTTGGGATAGCGAGAGCACACAGAGCCATAGGAAAACCTATATCTTCCTCACCTAATGCTTCACCAAGATCTATTGTAACTTATTTGGACAAAGAACTTATACTTAAATCAGCCTGGAGGAAAAGTCACTTAACATGCAAACAAAACCAGATAAGATTTGACATTGACTACTACTCAAGACTATTGGAACTTAGGAAAAAGACTTGGCCACTTTTGAAACTCCTTAAACAAAATAAAATTAAAGCACAGCTTGTTTATCCGGCAAAAATCAGAATTTTTTTACTCAAATGACATGAGAACATTCAACAACTTTGAGGAAACTTCTTCATTCATCAAAAACAATAATATAATTACAATTCCTGAAGAAATGGGTTGCTCAACTTCTTCTACCTTAAAAAGATCATCTGGAAAAAATACCTAGTCTGATGTGAGGAATAAGAAACTAAAAATATAGAAACCAGCAAATCTCTCAAAGTTTCAACAAAGGTATGAGTTCTTCATACTCATACAAACAAAAATATGTGCATTTTATTTTGTTACTATCAGTTATCCATTAGCATCATAAGAAGTTTTGCTTTTACAACTTGAAATTGTATTCAACTAGTTTGTGTAACAGAAACCCCTGTTATTTTTTTTTTTCCTGAAATATTCAGTTCCTTGCAAGTACACATGACAGTACATTAGATTACTTTTTCTTACATCTAATAATGTAGTATACTGATAAAGTAAGCATATTCTTTTTTTAAGTGTTAGGAGAAAATGGACCTTTCCCATATAAGGGTTTGCTTTAAATAAACATTTCTTTGACAGTTTATAGCTTTAAATATTTAATAGTTTTTTTATTTTAAACAAAATAAGCATATCCGTTTCATTTCCATTTCAACATTGTAAATGACAGTTTACAGTTTTTCTTTATCTGCGAATACGCACTTGCTTGTTTGAAGCTTTTCGCCTCGCAAATAGTCTTAACTCTACTTCAAAGTAAACATTACAGATCTGTTACGTAGTAAGGCTGCAGTCGCATTTTATGAGACACTAGCTAGTACAATACTTCTTAGCATGTCTAAAATGTATATATGCTTATTGCACACTATGTATAACAGTTTATTTATACCCTTCCCAGTTATTATAAGTAAAATGTAGTCCTGTCACTCACCTTATTGTACAGTTGGTTGGCTCTTTTTATTTTTGTTGCCATAGAAACGGTCATGTCTTCTTTCCTGTTGCATGCTGTGTGTCTCTTGGCATTTAATATATTTTATAAACATAGTTTTGTTTCCCATGTGCGGTGCTGTTATTGTGAGGCTTACACTCATAAATTCCATGTACTCACTGGCAAGCACTCATGCCTGTTTAAGTTGTCACTACAAGTCATGTTGTCTGGATGCAGTTCAGCAATCTCCGAAACACTTTTCACATACATACCCACTTCTTCTATGATAATATTACTATTGTCCTATTAATCCCTTCAGGTTTCACTTCACTTTCTTTGTCTAGTGTCTGCTGATCACTTTTGGCTGAGTGATTGAATAGCGAACATTGAGACCGCTGAACCCCCTGGTGAACAGACAAACTTACATTCTTTACAGGAAACTTTATTAGTATCGAAAATAATAACCACAAAGTTTTCTGTTGGGGGTAACAAACATATTAATAATTACTCATCATAGAAGCCATACACATCCATGTATCTTCCTATCTGAAGACCTTCCCTTTCTTCACTGTAAAAAAAAAAAAAAGGGAGAAGAAATAAGTTTCTTAGTCTTTAAAGAGAGACACAGCAGCTAGTCTTTCAACAACACAAGCCAGTTATACGTACAGACCAACCATTTTATTTAAGTGATGTTGGCACATTTCCTTAGTGACTGAGAGAACTTCTTCAGATATTTACACAGTTTTACTTTGAACTATTATGCATATATTATTTATTATAGAAATTTTAGATGCTGCACAAGCAAACTCAGTTTGCTTTCTAATGTACTAATGTGAACTTAAGGTAAAAGCATGCATGAAGCTCTTCCATTGGAAATTATGGGATATGTACATTCATTCATGCACCTCCTTTGCTGCTATTTTAAAGGAAGGAAGGGAGAAAGGAAAATTAAAATAGGGAAGGAGAGAAAAGGAATAAGCAGAAAGTAAGGATACTTAAAGGGATATACAGCACCTCTCTCTTAATGGGATCAATCCTAGACTTCCAAACATATGCTCATCCTTTATGTACCTATTGTAATGTAGATCCAAAGAATATGATATACAAATTCAATTTTATCTGTCATTTCTGTTTTTTCCTTTTGGAAGATAGTTGTAGTCAAGCACTATTCACCCTAAGTAATAGGATATATGAATGCATTTTTCTATTGTTGGCACCCACATCGTGGATGCTAGTTGTAACCTAAAAATTTGATGCTAATGTAAATATAAATTATGTCAATGTTTATGACTGCTTATAGTTTAGTATTATTTGCAGTGGATTTCTATTGCTCAAAATATCTGTTCAACAAAAAGCTACTGTTATTAGAAGTAAACACTTGCTTGAGTTAAACTCTTAGGATTCTCAAATAAAATTAATACAATGAAAATTGGAAAGTGCTTAATGAATAAGTTGGGTCATTACATTACACCTTTTCCCATTGGTTTGAACTTGTATTAATAGCCTTTCTTATCTTGAAACAAGAATTCCTTGTTATTACTAAAACCATGTAAGCTAGTTAGTTGATGCATACTAGCTATTTTATTTTAGTGTTGTGTTGTTTTTTGTGCTCAAGATGCATATTCAAATTAGAATTAAAGATGTACATAAGGGTTGTTGTTGTTGCGTCTTTCGGCTTTTCCCGGTTAGGGGTCGCCACAGCGGAACTCCGGTCCGCTAATGATTGGCAGTTGATTTTTACGTGCTGAGTTGCCAGCCCTGACACACAACCTTCAAAAACAGTACGCCCATTCACGCATGTCCCCCACACAGAAGACGCTCTAGCTGAGAATCAAACCGGACAGCGTCTTACTGTGAGACGACAACGGGTTCTAATAAGATATATATATATATTTTTCCCTATCTCTTTTATCTTTTAACAGTAGTAATTAAATCTCCACACAATAATAATAATTAAGGTTAGTTTATCTGATATTTGACTTTAATATAACGTATTATCTTACTTGAAAACATATCTCTAGGAACTCTACTATAGAGTTCTGTGATCATTTCTGTGATCATTTCTTTGCATCTACTATTAGAAATGAGGGCTAATCTGCTAGAACATTCTTGTTCTTTCAGATTAGGAGTATTTTTCTCTCCTTGCTTGTCAGGGGAATCCTTTGAATTTTTGATTATTCATTTACTTGATTTTATCTATTTTCTTCTGTTGTTCTTTCCTTTTTATTGGCCTTGCCTTAAACTTAGCTTAGCTCTAATGTGTATAATTTATAAAGTAGTTACACAGAATTTCAGCAATAAAAGAAATTTGAACATGCTTCAAATACAAATACTCTTCAAATACTGACAAATTTGATGGATTTAACCTTGCTTTCTTTAAACATTAATGGTTTGAATAATCCAAAGAAAAGGTCAAATTTACTAAGATACTTAAAATTTAATAAGCACAAGCAGTTTTTCTCCAAGGATCTCATTTTAAAACAAATGATAATTACACGTGGAATCCAAATGAATATCTAAAATTATCTCATTCTTATAAAAAGAAAACCAGGGGAGTCATAATTTTGTGGAGGAAAAATATCACTAACCCTCAAATCATTTATAACTATGAAGATAATGATGGACTTTTAGCAGTTGTACTAGTAAGATTTAACAACAGAATTTGGACATTAGTAACCGTCTATTGGTTTCCAGGCATGGGGGGTACGAACAGTCAAAAAACACGTGGATCATATTAACAAAGTATATAAGGACAATTAGATAATAAGAGGAAACATCAATTGTATTTTAGATAATTCTGAGACCACTAATAAAAATCCTCTTCGTCTTACTCCTATTGGGAAAGCTCTTAAGAAATGGGTGTGATAATTTAAATATAATAGCTACATTTAGACTCCGAGGATAATTCAGTATGTTATTCCTATAGTGACCATAGATTTAACACCCAAACAAGAATTGATAAAATCTTTATATCACAAATCTTAAGTGCGAAAATAACATTTTCTATAATTCCTTGCCCCCTTTCAGATCACAATTCACTCACTCATTCTCACATTCCAAATAGAGTTCAAGAGATTAATTTTTACAAAATAATCCCAGTTTATATCACAAAATTAAAACATGTAAACACTGGTTAGACTCTGAAATACAATATTTTTTTATGCTAATATCGCTGATGACATAAATATAGTTATTTTATGGGATTCTCTAAATGCATATTTATATGGCAAAACTGTCACATGGTTTGATAAAAAAAGAATGGGAGTCTAAGTTAATATTCAAAAACAGATGATAGAAGTCAGTACTATCGACTCAAAAGATCTAGACACCAAATAAAGGAAATCAGGAAATTAAATAAAAAATGCAACATTCTAAATCACAAAATTAATTTGGCTCTTGACAAATTAAAACTTAATTCATGTTGTACTTCACCAAAATATATGCATAATCTAGCAATGAGAATAAAAAGACAATCCACTGAAAGTAATATCACAAATATAATTCATGAAGGGAAAAAATAATGTTTCAGACATAAGCAGAATTATTGATGTTTTTAAACATCACTGTGCAGTACGTTATAGAAATAATAACACACATCACAATACTTCAGACTTGGACTTGTTCTCTTCTAAATTAAAGAATATACCAGAGAAGCTAAAAATATTCAGAAACAAATTTCTCTTAAAGAAATAACTGAAAAAATCAGAGAGAGTAAAAAAATAAAGCACCTGGTATTGATGGAATTATTATTGAATTATATAAATTATTCCCAGCTTCAGCAATATCAGTGTTACATAAAACCCTAAATGAAATAGTCACAAAATATAGTTTCACCTTCATGGAGATATTCACTAATTACTCCTGTTATAAAGGAAAATAAAGACCCAAAACAATGTAGTTCATCTAGACCAGTCTTATAACTCGGCAATGATTATAAAATCTTCCATGTCCATCTTGGTTCATAGAATTAAAAAAATCATTGGTACACATCATTAGTGAAAATCAAATTGGATTCATTTATAATAGACATACCCATGATAACATCCAAAGAATACTAACTACAATTGATATTTTAAATACAGATAAGAATACCTTATAATTGCTCTAGATATTGAATAATCCTTTGATTCACAAAACTGGGATTTTCTCTTTAAAGTTCTAGAAATTTATGATTTTCCCATATAATTTATTACTTTAATAAAAATATTTACAAAAATAATCGTGCTTATGTAAAATTGGGTCCTTTTACCTCAGAAGACATTGTAATCCCCAAAGGTACAAAACAGGGCTGTCCCATGTCCCCTATTTTATTTGCTCTAGCCATAGAACTCTTTTCTTCTGTAATACGTTATGATCCAAAAATCAAAGGCATTAATATACATAGTCAGTTTAGCTCTAAAATAATGCTCTTTGCTGACGACATACTTCTCACTCTAATTCTGACGTTTCATTACTTGAATTAGACTTACAGATTGAAAACTTTTATTATATCTCTGGTTTACGTGTCAGCAAATCTCTGTCCAAATTCATGTTATTAAAAAAATGATACTCATTTAAGCATAAATCAAATAATTGAAAAACAGGTTTCCTCCATAAACTATTTAGGGATATTATGTGAAAATGTAAATTTAACCTTAACTACAAATTATAACAATATTGTGAACACTTTAAAAACTTGTATTGAAAAATGGAATAAACTGTATTTAATATTTGAGGATAGAGTACAATTAAGACAGTCCTACTCCCAAATATAAATTACATTGCACAAGCTATCCCCATGATTCCAAATAAGAATCTTCTAAAGGAAATAACATTCTTATAAACTTTCTCTGGTTCTCAAAAAGGAACAGAATAGCCTTCCTAAATCATGTAAGACCTTGGGAATTAGGAGGAATAAATTTTCCAGATTTAGAGACCTACATTAAAGCTTCCATTTTTAAAATAATTATGCATTGGATAGACCCAAAATTTTTATCCAAAAATGAAGAAAATAATACATTTTGGCTTATACTTTGTGTTAATTTACAGTACAATACACTTAAACCTACAAACTTAAATTACATAAGTTACATTTACAATTTATTTAGAAGTTTTATTAATACCAATACTGATATAAAGTTATAGTTGGAATTATTATTGCCCTTCAGTTCTACTAAAAAAAGTATTTAATAAAACTCATATAAACAATTTAAATACCTGGGAAACAAAAAAAATGACATGTTGGCACCACTGTATAGAGAACTTGAAGGTTTTGGATATTCAACAATTAACAAGTATATATGATTTGTCAAGCTCAGACTGGTTAGTTAACAATGTGCAATCTTATGCACAGGATCAATGGAGAAAAATTGATAATTCCTCCTTTAAATGTTTGCCTAAGCTTATATGTTACATTCATGAAGTATTATATAATGATATCAATTGGACAAATTTAACATCACTATTATATAAAATTGTAATAAATTATAAAGTTGTTCCCAATCAAAATTACTGGAATTTCATCATTAAGAAACACTCAATAAATGTATCAATTGAAAGTAAAACTAACCTACTTCACTCTATTAAATTAACTTCTAACTTACAAATATGGAAGATTTTCACTTGGAAATTTCTGCATAGAGCTTTTTATACCCCCAATAGGACAGCTAAATTAAATTCTTCTGAAAATGTTATATGCTGGAGATGTTCATTAAAATGTAAAGCTAATTGGTCACATATTTTTATGATTGTACACGCATTAAGAAATATTGGGAAGAGATTAGTAATTTTTTACAAGTCATTTATACAGATTAATTTGTTCTAACAAAGTCATTAGTTCTCCGAAATATTAATGAAAGTTTTGTAATTAATAAAAAGGATCATTATCTTCTTTGGACCATGCTAGCTATATCAAGGAAATGCATCACAAGAAAGTGGAAATCCTCTTCTGAACCGAATATCGATGATTTTCTAACTCTGTTGAAAGAAACTGCGGTGATGGAAATAGAAGTTAAATAATTAAGACTATCACTTAATAAATGGGTCAGTAACCCTTGGGAGAAAGTTCTCTTCCTTATTGATATTCTTAATTCAGATACAGTCACATCTGACTAAGAAGAGAGAGAGCATGATTTTCTCTGACTTTGTGTCACTCGACTCCTTCCAAAGTTTGTTTTCCTTTTTTTTTTTTGGAGACCAGTTGTATATATCGTATATAGTTTGTTGTAAATCATTCATCTAGCAAATGTAATTATCAATATTATTATATTTGAAAACAATAAAATTATTTGAGTAAAAAAAAAATCTGGACAAAGGCCCATGAAAAATAGGTACAAATCTGTATGCCAATTAACATAAAATTTGCATACATAATTATGTAACCCCCCTCCACTGTGGTGGAGTTGTGGGATACCAACCTTCAAACACAACCTGAAGAGCAGCTAACCAAAATATGGCCCCAGAGGTCCTCTCTTTAGTCATTCCAATGTCCCATCACTTGGCTATTTCGCCCCATTTACCATAATCACTCTAATGTGCTTACTACTTTATTTCTACAGTGATTATTTGGGTTTCATTTAATTATATTTTGTAGCACAAACACTAATAGACATCTGCTGAGCATAGCGATACAGTCTCGCAATGAAAATACTTAGCATTAAAACTTCTCTGCCCTTGAAACTCACATTCATTGAAACAGCATTGAAACCCACATTAAAAGAAAATGCATCTTTCCAATGGCAGATAAAGATTACCTTTGGACTGTTTTCAGCTCATAGGCCCCTTGCACATAAAGCATACATGTGTTCTTTGATACATCTTCCTGAGTGTATTAAATTATATCCCTTGTATAATGCAACACCCTTGTTAGAGCGCATTTTAAATTTATTGTTTTGAACATTTTTCCAGTAAACGATGAAACGAAATGCATGAACCAGTAATGACAAAAAAAGCCCAATTCAGAACATTTCATAGTTTCATAGGTGTGTACTAGGCTAATGGCCCTGGAGCCTTTATAAGCCTAGCCCATAGCATTACCCTGGCATCGTGCCACCCAACCTTAGTTCCCAGTGCCTCTGTTGAGTAGAGCCACTGGAGTGATCCCCGGGGTGAACTTTCTATTCCCCATCCACTCAAGACATCTCTTGAAGAGGGCCAGTGAGGTGCTCTGTTTGACATGTATGGAAAGTCTATCCCATAGCAGGGGCAGTCTCTGGGTTATGAACCTGTCCCTCCAGCATGTTCTGTTGATTGTCGTAATGAAGTTGAGGTGTCTGGAGCATGTGTTGTAGAGGGACTGGGATTTCTTTAGATGTAGCATTTCTAACAGAGCTGGGTCAGGCATGGCTTTTTATGTCAAGCAGAGATCGCCTCTAAGTAGGGGATATGAGACAGAGAATAGTTGGAGTTTTTTGAGGCTCTCCATATAGGACAAGTATTTAAGGTCTAGGATCATCTTTGTGAGGTACTTTTGTGGCCTCTGCAGTTGCAGGTGTCTAGTGAGATACATGCCAAATGGGGCATTGTACTCGATGATTGGCCTAATGAGGGAAGAGTAGAGGGAGACAATGACCTCTTTCTTCCTGGATGCAAAGCCCTTAGTAATGAGATGTACCACACAGATGGACTTTCTGACCACAGTGGCAATGTGGTGGTCAAAAGAGAGGTTGCTGTCAACCTGTGTTCCCAGATCTCTTATAATGCCTTCTGTGTTCAGTGGACTAGCATCGATGTGGTAATTCATGGGAACCAGGTTTTTCCCAAAGGGGATAACAACACATTTTTTGTCATTGAGCTTAAGGCCATGGTTCTGACACCAGTCATTGGTCTCAGTGAGGCCTTTCTGTAGGATGTCAGCATCACATGGGGAGTTAATAATAGCTCCCAACATGCAGTCATCTGCGAACTTTGTCAGCCAGAGTCCCTTTGTGTTGGCCTGGACTTCAGAGAAGTAGATACTAAACAGGAGAGGACCCAAGACCGAAACCTGTGGAACTCCACTCGTGACTGGTCGGCAGTCTGACTTTGAGTCAGCTACTTTCACAATGTGGGTTCTATCTGTGAGCCAGTTTGCAACCCACCTAGTGATACAGGGGTTGATGCCTAGCTTAGTGAGTTTTTCTATGATTCCAGAGTAGGGAGTGGTATCAGAGGCCTTGGCCAGATCAAGGTAGGCTGTATGAACCACCTTGTTTTCATCCATCAGAGTGGTGACTGACTCAAAGAAGTCGATCAGGTTGAGCAGGCATGATCTACCCTTCACAGAACCAAGCTGTGTGGAATCCAGAGTTTGGAGATTCCTTATGTCCTTGTATATTAGGTCCATGATGATGCGTTCCATAGCTTTGCATATTGGACTCATCAGGCTAATGGGGCAATAGTTCCCAAGGTTTGTAGTCACTCCCCTTTTGTGTAGAGGATGACTGGAGCCATGCACCATTTGGTAGGGACAAACCCTGAGGTGAGGCTGTGATTGAACAAGGCACACAGGTGAGGTGTGAGTTCACTCTGTAGTTCATGTAGAACACAGCCAGGGATAATGTCAGGTCCCATAGCAGCTGTATTCTTGGCATTGGACAGTGCTGTTTTAACCGGTGCACCACTAATACTGGGTGCCTGGCAGTCTACTGTTATTGTGATTGGTCCTTTGGGGGGAGGGGTAAAGTTGGCACTGAATCTGTTGACCAGTATATTAGCAATATCTTTTGGGTCATTGTAGGAGGTACCATTGTGCAGTAGCTCAGTGCAAATCTGGGTATTGCTGTGGAGATTCTTTACGTACTATAGAAGGCCTTATGGTTTTCTTTACTATCTGCTGCAATTGTTTTCATAGTTGGCTTTAGAGGATTTGATGAGAGATCTCAACTTTTTGTTGAGGCTGATAAGGGAGTTTTTCCAGTCTTAGGACTTCATCTTATTCTGCATCAGTTTCCTCCTCCTGTTGTAGAGTTTGTTTATGGCAGGGGACCACCAGATTGGTTTCCTTTTTTTTTTTGGAAGAGAGTGTCTTGATTCTATTGGGTATGGCGAGATCCATGCATTTGTGTACATGTTCGTACAGTGCATTGGTGTATGATTCGCCAGTCATGCAACTATTCTCCATTTGCATGGGTGCCGTGATGTTAGCCACCTCTGTTTTAGGAGCCCAAAGTTAGCTTTGGAGAAGTTTTTCATGGTGGTTACCTTTGCGGAGGGTGGGGTGGGAAAGATGTGGATTTCCAACGTGATTAGGTTGTGGTCGGATCTAACCAGAGAGGAGTTGACTATTGGTGTAGAGCAATGGTTACCCATGTTAGTAATGACCAGGTCAAGGATGTTGCTACCTCTAGTGGGGGTAAGAATGAGCTGGTCCAGGGCACTGGAATTAATGAATTCCAGGAAACGGGCAAGTGTATTGGTACATGAGTAGTTCTCTTTGTTATGTGATGTTTAACATTTCTTTGTTATGTGCTTTTTAGCACTACATTAAAATTATTTTGCTTGCAACAGTCTGCTGGTCTGTATCTTTTGTACATGAGTAGTTTTCCCAGTTAATGGAGGGGTAGCTGAAGCTGCCCAGTATGAGAGTGTTAGGTTGGACCCTAATATTCTTCAGGGTGCTTAGGAACGTGGAGTGTGAGTCTTGGGACATGGTTGGGGACCTACAGCAAGCTATGACCTGAATTGCTGTCTTACCCAATGTTGGCTGCACCTGAAGTATCTCTCATGCATTGTGTTGGGCTACCAGTCTGGAGGTGTGCACATCTTTTATGAATATAGAATCACCACCACCTTTGGAGTTTCGGTCCAGGTTCTGGGGCAGAAAGGTGTGGAATGAGTTATAGCCTGGTAGTGCTGGGGTGCTTTCTGCTGCTTTGAACCAGGCCTCTGTTAAAGCACAAATGTCCATATTCTCCATTTTAAGGAGTGCTTCAAGCGAGTAGATTTCGGGATTTAGACTTCTAGTGTTGAGCAGGATGACCCTCAGATTGCATTTGTTTGTAGCTGTTACAGTGGTAATTTGGTCTTTGGAACACCGCCTATAAAAGGCACTATAGGGGTGGCAAGAGCCTTGGCCAGTATCCGGAAGCCCAGGGGTAACATATCCAGGCCATCTCTTGCAAAGCATTGAGGTCTGTCAGTCATGTCATCCCAGGCAGACAGATACTGGATCCCCTTAGAATGACATCAGAAACTTAGCCATTTGTTGAAATCAGTCATTTTCTGCTTGTACTGTAGTATCATTCTGGCTGATGGTAGGATGCTGCTCAGGGCTAGGGTCATTCCTGCCTGTGTTACGTAATCCAAGAGATCCTCCATGTCACTTTTCATGTAGTCCAGGGAGATACATCTCAGGTCATTCACACCCACATGTACAATGACAGAGTCATATTTGTACCTGTTGTTGAGGGACCTGAGTGCATGCGTTATGTGGCGGACCCTGGCACCTGACAGGCAGCTGACTGTTACGTTCTCCTTATACAACCTAGTGAGTTGGGACATCAGTGTGCCTCACTATCGAGTCACCTATAATTAGTGTGTTAGGCATGCTGTTTTGCCTTAGGGGCTTTGGTTTTGTGGCACACTGTTTAGGAGATTTATGTTTATTGTGATTAGTGTTGTGTTGTGGTGGTCAAGTGCATTTCTGCCTTGGAGGCCTCTGCTATTTGGGTAGATTTTTATTGAGAGCTTCCACGAAGGTGGGTGTGTGGTTTGTGTTTTTATGTGAAGGCAGTGCTGGTGTGTGTTTTGGAGGGCTATGTGTTCCATGTAGTGTGGTGCAAGTGCTGATCTTCTCCTCCTGACCAGCTATTCTGATCTTGGCTGGAGAGTGTGTGGCTTCCAGTTTGGATATATAAGTCTGAGTGTTGGGAGGTAAGAGGAGAGGGTTGTCACTGTATACGTGGCAGTTGCTACATTGCCTCAGGATGCCCAAGTTCACCAGGTTAATAGGAAAAAGCACAGTGAACTGACCTTTAGACATGCCTGGAGGGGTGGGCATTATTAAGTACTGGAGCTGTTTCCTTGTAGAACGTTTTGTGCTGGTAGCACTTTTGTATGCTACAATAATTGCTACAAGAAGTCTGGTAAAGTGCTAGACTAATAAGCTAGTAAAGGTGCAGGAGAGGAGAAAACTAACAAATCTAAGGGAAAAACTGAAGAGCACACTTTGGCACCACTCAGAAGCTTGCAAACAGTCCTGGATACAGAAAATATGTATCTGGACTAGACTAATTACAGGAAAGGTGGGAAACGAGCGCAAATGCAGGCTTTTAAACCAGAAAGTTAAAAGAGATTGAAAAACTGCCCAAACGGCCAATAAACTACAATTTCTGAGGCAGAAACCACTCCCCTTATGGTAGATAGGCTACATAGTGCGTTCCACTCCCATTGATAAGCTAGAAGGCTTCCATTCAGCACAGAAAGGCTTGGGAGCTCAGAAGCTGACATACAGTCCTGGATACAGCAGATCTGTATCTGGACTAGACTAGTTACAGGAAAGGCGGGAAAAGCGCAAATGCGGGCCTTTAAACCAGAAAGTTGAAAGAGATGGGGAAAAAACTGCCCAAACAACAAATAAACTACAATTTCTGGGCCAGAAACCACTCCTGTTTTGGTAGATATGCTACCTAGTGCTTATCACACCCACTGATAAATTAGAAGGCTTCCCTCCAACACAGAAATGCTTGGGGGGCTCAGAAGCTTACAAACAGTCCTGGATACATCAAATATGTATCAGGACTAAATTAGTTACAGGAAAGGCAGGAAACGAGATTAGAATTTTTTTAATTCAGAAAAGTGACTAAAACAGCATTAAAAACAATTCAAGTGCCGTGCAAGCTAGCACAGTTGAGTGTGTAGCAATATTAAAGCAAATTCAATTTAAATAAATGCAATTTATTCGAACTGTAATCTGAACTGAATTCAATTCAACTCTGAACAGTTACAAATTGCCAAAAAATATACTTATCAGCTGAGAAGCATACTCAGAACACAAGGAGATTCTAGCATTCTGACAAAGTTTTTTTTTTTAGTAAAATGGAAAGGGTGAAAGGAGGAACAGAAGATAATTTAAAGTAAAGAACCTAAATGGGTTGGCCTTTTCATATGTTCTCTCTGTATTAGGTAGAATAAGCTAATGACACTAGACTGGGAGGAGTGTCCCAGATCAAATTTTACAGTAGGGGTGGGCAGCTACAAAGCCACCAAGAATAAGAACAAGACACCAATTGGGAGAGGGGATGGGAAACTGTTACAGCTACTAGCTGCACAAATTTAGACAGAAAACACTTCAGAAATGTTTATCACAGCAGAAAAACAGCAGTGAGTCACTAAATGAAAGTTTTAAACCGATAAAGGAGACTCTAGTCTAGAGAATGCTTTTAACTGCAAACAAATCAGTTATATTATGCAGTCCTTGGCAGGAAATCAGAACGAGCAAACAGATGTTTAACAAATAGAGAACATTTACACTTAATACCTTACACACAGTGAAACTAGCTGTCAGAAACACAAGAAACTCAACAAACAAAAACAGCCAGGTTTGGATAACATCAGGCCTCTATCCAGACTATGTTACCTGAATAGAACGCAGAAACCTCACAAAAAATGCACAGAAAAGCACAAATAGAGCAGCTAAGATACTGATACTGTCTCACAGATTTGTAACTCCTTATACAGTAGTATAAAGGAAAACTTAAGAGCCTCAGGGAATCAAATAACACAAAAAGCTGTGCTCACACATTGGATAGGCTGGCTTCAAAAGAAGGTAGACAACCCCCGCTATGAAACCAGCTGAACAGGATCTAGACAGTGACCAGAAATATCAAGCAAATAAATAACAGCGTTACAGTTTTGTTAACTATCAGTAAGACAGAAAACAAAATGCAGACACCAAGAAAAGCAATCTCAAGCAAATCAATTAATGCAGCAGCTTGAACAAAATGCAGACACCAAGAAAAGCAATCTCAAGCAAATTAATAAATGCAGCAGTTTTGTTAACTAAGACAAAATGCAGTCACTAAGAAAAGTCTACTCAAACTTCTACAGTCCACAAGTATTAATAAATATGCACAATCTCTGCAGAAGTCCGTTATCTAAGTAATTCCACATTAAATGGATCTGTAACTAATGAAGAGGTTGCTGCTAGCAAACAACTTTATATTTCATTGTTTCATCTACAAGTATAGTGCCTGTTGCCCTTGAAGAATAAATTGCCTATGTTGCATTAAAAATGATAAGCTAGTAATATTTCAGTAGGGAATGGATGGCAAACTGATAACAGGTTCATAGTTACTAGGTATCTCCACCAAAGGAGGACATTCTCAGGACTGCAGCAGCCACCCCTTTTAAAAGTACACCACAGTACAGCATCAGCAATCCATCTACATACTGTGGGAGTAGAACCCACAGTGTTCTGCAGCTAAAGCAAGTGTACCATCTGTTGTGCTACTAACAGTGCATGTAGACTTTGCATAAACAGCACTAAACTTCTCTTTCCCTGAAGAACTATGCAGCACAAGAAATCAGGAAAAAGCCAAAATTTATTGGGGGGGGGGCAAAGGCCCAAAACACAGGACACATTTTAAACATTGCTTGTGTAATCTCAGAAAGTTGCTAGAATAAAATGTGTTACCATGTGTTTCCTGAAAGATGGAAAGACTGAAACTTAAATGGCTATCATTATTTAGTGAATTCAGTTCACATTGATTTGCCAGAAAACCACAAATTTTATTTTGTTTTTATTTAACATTTGTTTACTGGGAAAGTCTAACTTGGAAAGAAGCCAATTTTCAGCAGAAACCTGGGGAGAAACACTCCAGACATGTTTTTGTATTGTGGGAGGAAACCCACACAAATGCAGGGAGGAAATGCAAACTCAGCACAGAAGACACTTCAGCTGAGAACCGAACCAGAGAACCTCTTGCTGTGAGGCAACAATGCTACCACTGTACCATTGCATATCCATATTTTAAGAGGAACAGAGCAAAAATATGAGCCAAACATTCTAAAAATTTTGTGAAAATTTGTACATTTGAGAGGTATAACTACTTCAGTCAAAAATGGTGGTATAGGTAGAGAAGTCAGGCTCTTGCTTCTTGTATGCAAGGTACAGGATTTGAGCCAGAGTTACCCTAACCACCAGTTATACATAACTAGGGCATTTTGCGCGCGTGCACGCACACACACACACACACACACACACACACACACACACACACACACACACACGCGCGCGCACATAATGTCAACTATATCACTAAATTAGTAATCCTATGAAGCTCTATCTCGAGCGACCAGAAAGAACGTCACATCTCAAAATGCAGCAGCAATAATTCCACTAAAAGTCAAGTGATAATACAGTAATTCCAATGCTTGCAATTGTGTGTGAATGGAACAGTCCTGTTCTATATATCAATAAATGCAGCACAGAACGGTCCAGCTACAAGGTAATTCAGGTAGCACAGAACGGTCCATCCAGCTACAACTAAAATGCTGAGTTTCCTTACGTGGGAGGAGCTTGGGAAAACTTCCGCTGCAGACCTGCAGTCAACACATGCATGCTACTTGCTGCCCATACAGTACTGTATGTAATGCTGCTTAGATTGTATGATATATAGCAATATATGTGTTTTGAAATGTATCACAAGGCTTATGAGATGTCTTTCCTTTTCCCAGTTTGTTTCATGGTTTGAGGAGACATACGTTAGTAATGTTATTTTAAGACACTGCTTCCTTTTTTAACAGTTTTTTTTCAGTCTCCTCTGCAGATATATTGTTCTTAAGCTATTTTTCCCTTTCCTGACTTGCCACATTCTCTGTCATCTTTTGCTTTTGGGCTGTTTTTAGTGTAATAATTCATATGCATGTGTGGCCAGTCTCTCTTATTTGACAGCCTCCTCTTTTTTTCCCCCATTTACTGACCTGCCTGTACTTCAGTTTTTTTCTCAGGTGTATATGAGTTAAGGACAAAAAGCAGCCCAGGATTTATAATATGAAGTATTTCATCTGTTGTGATTTAGTAGGAGAATTTTTGAATTGCTGAAGCTGTTATTATCCCTGAGTCAAATATTTAATTTTTGCTTCCTTGACTCAATAGCATATGATTTAGACAAAATGGGACACTGATATATTTTCCTTACATACGCTTTCCTTTTCTTCCAAATGCGAATATAGTTTTGTTGAAATGTTTATTAAAAGGTAAAGCATTATTCCTTTGTTCTTTGTAGAACCAATCTTTTAGGAAGAGTATGTTTTATCTCCCCCTTTATATCCTATCCTAAAAAAGACATATATGTATGTATGTGTGTATACATACACATACACACACACACACACACATATATATATGCATACGTGTGTATGTATATATATATATATATATATATATATATATATATATATATATATATATATACACATATACACACACATATACACACACACACACACACACACATACTTTTTTTTTTTTTTTTTTAATGACAAGCAGTGTGATAAAGAATATAATGAGGACAATGTAGTTCCTCCAGAAGACATTAATTTTAAAATAGTTCTACATAACTGGCTGGTCACCTTTGAATGGGTATATTTTGACCTTCTGCAATAATGGGAGGGTACCATTGCTTAGCTGAGTCTGCACCCTCTTCTCCAACCCTACTAAACATTCATAGTGCAAATTATTGGCAATCTTTTGTTGTTGTTGTGTCTTTCGGCTTTTCCCGGTTAGGGGTCACCACAGCGGAACTCCGGTCTGCTAATGTTTGGTAGTTGATTTTTACGTGCTGAGTTACCAACCCTGACGCACAACCTTCAACGAAGGTATGCCCATTCATGCATGTCTCCACGGAGAAGACGCTCTAGCTGAGAATCGAACCGGACAGCGTCTTACTGTGAAGCGACAACGCTACCGCAGCACCACCACCGCAGATACCATTGACAGTCTTTGTAAGTCATTTATCAAAATCCCAAATCTTTTCATGTAGGGAGCTGGTCAGTAGTGTTTGACAATGTTTTCTGACAGTGATACTAAACTTAAGGATGCTGTGAAGAAAAGGCTTCATTTTTCCTTTTCCTTAGCTTTAAATTTGTGAATAGTTTACTTTTTATGTTGAAGCATTGACCATGTATTAATTTCCAAGCCTTTAATGTGGTCAACAAGTTGAAACAAGTTAAAAAAAAAAATAAAAATAAAAAAGTGAAGTCAAAATGGCCACATTTGCTGGTGATGGCAACCAAGCTCTGTACTTGCAGTGTCATCCAGCATCCTGTTTCTGATATGCAGCTTCTACAGTTAATGTTTAGGAGAGGCACACTTATGTCAAATGTGTATTGCTAATATGCTAGCAAGGATGATGACTGTATTTTTATTTTTTTTCCAGAAATGTGTGCTCATATTCAGAGGTTGCAGAAGTAGTAAGACAAAACAGTACTTGCATATTATTGCAACCAGATTTTTCAGGGCAATACCTGTTGATTCCCGATCATGAAATATGTTCATTAAAAAGCCCTTGTAAAACACTGTTAAAACAAATTAGCACAGCACAAGAATTACTCCAAAAATATCATTTCCAAATTGCAGAAAGCAAAATCACTCAAACCTGTAAGCAACCATTACAAAACTACAACCCTGAGCCTGTTAGGTAAAATAAAGAAATACTTATTATAACTAGAAACCATCTGATAACTTAATGACCAGAGACAAATTCACAAAGGCTTCTTTCTTCCCTATAAACTCAGTGACCATATCCCGGACACTATTCTGAATACATTACCTTCAGTAGACAGAGGTGTGTCTCTAAAACAATGACATCAACACAGACACTATGCATTTACTATTATTTGTGCACAACTAGGAGCCTTAAAGTTTTTGAGAACAAATATATCAGTAAAACAGATGCAAGCTAAATTAAAATAATGCCATGAACCTTACACAAATGGAAATAAGCCCAGTGAGTCAGATTTTCTGTCTTTAATCTGACTAGAGTTGTTAAAGAATAAAGACAAAATTATAGAGAGATAAATTGAGATAAAGGGTCTCAAACATCTGTCCTATGCTGCCCGACTGAAAGAACTCCAGCTCTATTCAGTCGCTTACCGCTTGCTCAGAGGTGACCTTTGCCTAACATACAAGGCCATGTCAAACCCAGATTTGATGAATATGCTTCACCTCAAAAAATCTAGATCCGTCAGAGCCACAAGGGCGGGAGACTTAAACCTCGACATGGCTATTAATAGGACGTGCTGGAGGGATAGATTCATCACCCAAAGACTCCCTATGCTGTGGAATAAAATCCCGGTATATGTGAGGCAGAGCACCTCGCTGGCCTTGTTCAAGAGAAATCTTGACCAATGGATGGGAGATCGCAGATATACCCCAGGGATTACCTCAGTGTCACTGCTCAACAGAGGCACAGCAAAATAATGGGTATAGTTCCCCATACTAAAGGGGTGGCGTAAGCCACAAAACTATGGGCTAGGCTTGTAAATGCCCTCGGGCAGATAGCCTAGTATGAACCTATGAACCTATAACCGTTATTTGACAGCATTTGCTGCCACGAAAAATGGAACATTCAGCGGGCGGACTTGCAATAAGCGACATGCTGGCAAAAAAGTGCATAAAGAAACAACAACAGTATGTTTTTTTTTTTTTACATTTTATTGATAACACTCCAGAAAACAACCCGAAGTGTTGAACACTATATAACATTTTAAAAACATTAATGAACATATTTCATGATCGGGAACAAACTGGTATTGCCGTAAAAAATCTGCTTGCGATAATACTCAAGTACCAACAAAACTTTACCTAGTATGTTTCAAGTGATCACTAATTCAGATTTGCTCAGAAGAAAATATGGACTGCATCCTTTGTTTTGTGAAAAATGTTTTATCTACAAGACTGTATTAATTGCACTGTAGTAACTTTTAGGGCTTTTGCAGTTAATTTTATTTTTATTGTTCCACCTCCAATATTGTTTGCTATTGGCATTTTATGTTATACTGAAAGGACAGCATTTATACTGCGTTTACACCTCTGTTGTTTCTGCTAAGATTTTTGGTAACTGTTGAATATTTCCTACATTATTCCGAAGCAGATAATTGACAGGAAGCGTCTGTTTTTTTGCTTCATATCTACTATGGTGTTGCCCCCCCCCCCCCCCCCCCCAGTGAGCATGGCTGAAGGTTTTAATTCTGACATTGACCTTGTATATAGTTGCAGAGAGGGCTGAATATTAAGAGAAATGACTGTCTAATTTTATTCGTATGGACAGTAACCTACTTCTTATTGAGCAGCTATCTGTTGAGACAATGGAAAGTGATGGCAAGTGTTTTATGAATTATACAGACAACCTAAGACTATTAGAGAATGATTTATATCAGCTTAAGCAGTTGCAGTGCCATCGTCTTCATATGGAGGCTTGTTGTAAGCTTAAAATTATACCTAGGTGGCTGCATATCCTAAAGATGCCAGCTTATGGGGACATGCACCCTGAATTGTTGGCAGAAATGGCAGATCATCAACTTGGATACCAGCTTTTTATACATGCAGCTGCTTATTGATTATTTTAAACTGATAGAACACAATATATGTCTTGGTATTCAATGACAAGAAGAAGAGTTGTATGCTCTAGCAGAGCATGATAAAGTGGACATTGATATTTATGAACTTATTGATCAAGTAGGTGTTTATGAGAGAAAACTCGTACAATAAAAAAAGAAGGTTCAAAGAGACATGAAGGATTTTCAGTATAATTATGTTTTTACTTGGGCCAAAGAGTGTTCACCAGAAAATAATGCCAAACAACTGAGTGAAGCAGTCCAAGATGATGGTGAGAGAGCCATTGCTACACCTATTATGATGGCTCCCAACCATAATGAGAATATTTCCACTCCCATGATCAATGTATCTGTTTACAGTACACCACAGAAAGGCAAGGCTGTTAGCTGTCTGAAAATGAGGTGGTTCAGTCAGATGATAAGGTTGACATAGTACCTGTTGATGTCCTTCTATTAATATGCTGCAGTATTCATAACATGAGACTCAAAGTTTCTGTTCAAAGCTCCCTCTGCTGACCAGCTACTATATCGGTTTCAGCAGACAAGGCATTGAAATTATTGTCTTCCTCCTCCTTACTTCCCTCGGATAAAGAAAGCAAAGTCATGGAAAGTCTGGGGAAAAGGTATATACTTCTGCTACCTTGGCCTTCAGAGCAATTAACTATCAAACCCACATGGCCAAATACTCCCTAGCTCTCTTGTGTGATGCAGGGAAGCCCCTGTCAGAGGTCCCCGACTCCCAACCAAGGCTGAGCTTTTCTCTAGCCTCAGTTCCTAGCTATTTCCCTTCTCTTGAAGTGATTTAAAAAGTTCTGCTGCCGAGCTACCAAATAAGGCTTTATTGTCCAGAGAGGCATCCATTAGTTTGGCCTTGATGTCATCAGGTAAAGGTTGTAAACGGAGTCATGAATACCTCCTCAGGCTGACCCTGAAGCAGCTGTCCTGGCAGAGGCTTCCACTGCATCATAACTGCACTTGATAGAGTGCCTTGTACCCTGGGCAGAGGAATTGAGGATAAGGAGAAAGCTTAGCTTTGGTTGCGGAGTCAGAGTGCTCTGACAGGAGCTTCCCTGCATCAGACAAGAGTGCTAGAGAGTATTTGGCCATATGGGTTTGATAGTTAATTGCCCTGAAGGCCAAGGTAGCAGAAGTATATACCCTTTTCCCCAGTCTTTCCATGACTTTGCTCTCCTTATCTGAGGGAAGTAAGGAGGAGGAAGGCAATAATTTCAATGCCTTGTCAGCTGAAACCAAATTGGTAGCTGGTCAGCAGAGGGAGCTTTGAATAGAAATTTTGAGTCTCATGTTATGAATACTGCAGCATATAGAAGAGAACATCTATGGTTATGCTAAGATTTTACACAAGTATTCTTTCGCTCTATAACAACTATTTCTTATGGTGGGCAGGTTTTTCGTATGTTACCCTTTCCCTTTTGAGGAGACAGGAAGGCTGTTAAAACCAGATCTCACAGTAAGGGAAGAACCAAGAGGAAGCAGTCATTCGAAGAAACCAATTAGCCAATCATAAAAAAGATGTGTTAAAAGACGGACAGAATTAGTTTGGAATGTATTAAATAGAAGAGGTAGAATATTTAGGAGTTAGAAACTTACCCTGTCAACAGCAAAATAAATATTCCACAGTTAAATGACGTCCTTCTTTCTATATGATGAGGAGAGGCTTCATTCTTTTGTACTCTTTTTAAAGTACCACTTCCCCAATACTGTAGAGATTATTGAATGTACAATTTCACAAAATGCTTGCAGAATTGGAAACGTGTTTCCTAGACTTATGGGTAGAAGAGGTACTTCAGGGAGTGCAAGACAGAGTTTATCACAAAACATATCCCTCATTTGGCTTTTAAAGTATCTAAAACAACTTTAGCACTGAGGAAACCCAGTTTTGGAAGAAATGTTGAAAATGAGAAAATAGAAGAGTATTATCTCTCTTTTAGGCAGCCCACTGCCTGTCTGCCATCAGGTCTTCCATGACTATTTGAGCCATTCATTCCACATGTTGGTTGAGAACTGAACAGCTTACTTTGTTCCCCTAGGAGGGAAAGTGCCCATCACTGGCACAATCCAGGCAGCCACCCAGGGGCGTTAACTTTGTACATCCCAGATTCTCATTCCCTGTAATGTCTAAATGAAGCAGCATATAATGCCATCCACCACTTTAGTTCTAGCTGTAGTATATACTGTTAGTAGACATGCTACCGGTTACAACCCAGTAACTGCTAGCTTCCTTGTGTGTGACATCCAGAATCTCAACTTCTGATGTAGGTGCTGTACAGCTGCAGGCCTAGCCACCTCTCTATCCACAGGATGGACAAGCTGGCATTGGCTGCTCAAGCCCACTCTCATTACCCCAGCCCCACTAGTGCTTGAGACAGCACTTGAACTCTGGCCAGCTGGATCATAATCAGGCTGTCATCCCTCTGCACCCCAGTGCCAGGTACAGAGTTCCCCTCATTTTGACAGCTTAGATTGTAATTCTCCTTTTTATGAAAAATATAGGCCTGTCTTAGATTTGCTAGATTTTAACAAGCATTTAGAATGCTTACTTTTCATCCTTTTGTTCCTGTTGTTGTGGGTTGGCTGAATGATTCAGGTTTTCGAGAGTAATTATTGGCATGTCACAGTGTTATTAATATTCAGGAGATTCATAGGTTGGTACTAGGCTGTTGGCCCTAGGGCCTACACAAGCCTAGCCATAACAATTCCCTGGCTGTTTCTTCCCACACTATTTATTTCCCTGGACCCCTGTCTAGCAGGGTGACTGACGTGATCCCCGGGGTGAATTTCCTTTTTCCAATCCAGTCGTCAAGGTTCCTTTTGAAGAAGGCCAAGGAGGTGCTCTGCTTGACATATATGGGCAGTCTATTCCAGAGTCTGGGTCAGGAACCTATCCCTCCAGCATGTTTTGTTTATTGTGATAACAAGGTTTAGATCCCTGGAGCGTGTGGCTTTGAGGGATTGGGATTTCTTTAAGTGTAGCATGTCCAACAGCTCTGAGTTTGACATGGCCTTGTATGTTAAGCAGAGATCGCCTCTCCAGTTTCACTTGGACAGTTGACATATGCAATATGTAACTCACCCTTTTGTCACCGCGTTCAGAATCATCGAAAGTGTTGGCTTTAGATTTTGCCAGACTCTGACTAAGGAGTAATCACATATACTCTAATTGAGATGATTGTTTGATCTCCTACATTAGATGATTGCCTGTTCCTTGTTCACTTAATGAACAACTTCTGGATAGACTCTTTAGACCTTGCAGTCAACTGGAAGAGATTTTTCTCCCACTCAGAAGAATTACTAATGACTTAGAGACCTCATTAAAGACAGTTTTTCTGAGTTCATAGAAGATTGGGGACATTGTAACCTTTGTTAGTACAAGGCAGCCGAAACAATGTTGATGTTTTGTGTTTTCTTACCTCTTGTGATCTGGGAGTGGAGTTCCATCTTTATTGCCAACAGAATTAAGAGCAGCAGGGCGTAGCCCTGCAGCAGAAGCTTTCCCAGGCTAAATGGCCCCTCACTTTTACACATAATGCCGCAATTCACATACCCCTTCTCCAGATCTCTCTTGCTGTGTGTTAAAGTCACTATGGTGTTTAGAACAACTCTAGGCTGACATTGTTTTCTAAGGGTTATTTTATTCTCTTATGATAAAGTCTTTATCTAGCCCAACGGTTGGAAACCTGCAGCTTGCGAGCCACATGCGACTCTTTGAACACATGGCTGTGGCTCTTCTTTACAGTCTTAAACTTAGTGTCCATGAGAGGTTGAGAGGTATGGGACTAGTACTCCTCATTTTGGAGATGAAAGATTGGTAGATAAGGTCACATATCCCACTGCAGGGTATACATAGCATGCTAGGATACCCAGCCAACTTATAGTACATCTCACTTACTAGCAAACTGTGATGTAATGAAATCTGAGATCGGAAATTCAAAACACAGTAATATCAAGGTCAGTGATGTTTATAGGTTACAGACTGCCATAAATTATAAATCTAGGTGGAAAAAATATTTTCTCTTTAGTAGTGAGGTGCCTTTAGAACCAAATGGTGCGACACATTTTGGAAATAACACTGGAATGCATCTCAAAAAATGAAATGGGCCAGGGTGCCAAGTAATTAAAAATACTATTACGTTCCGGCATTAAACTCTAGTAACTCTATTGAACTGCTCATGCAAAACCATTCAACAAATCAGAACACGCCTCCTGAATTAGGAAATTGAGAGGAGGAGTGTAACATCGATTAACATGTTATCCCATATACAGGGCCTGATTTACATTGATGCTTCTGTAAAGGATTGTACACCATTAACGTATGGACATAAACAGGTTTGAGTCTCGGCAGTTGGGTTATCCTTTGTGCCATCTTCAAAGGCTGATAATTCGTCCTTTCTGTCTTGGCTGTCATTGCTTGTTTCTTTGGAAGGGGAGGAGAAAATAAAGTTCCATGTAAAACTAGAGACTTCCCACTAAAAACAGGGAGAAATATGAAGCCGCTTATGGAGAAGTGTTCCTAGAAAGTTTTTTTTTTTAATGGTAAGTGCACGGTTTTAGTTGGCAGGCAAAGACATTCCTGTTATTAGATGGCAAAATAATGCAATCCAGTTCCCCACTGCACGTTAAACTGACTACAGAGTCGTTACAGGCGGGTGCCACCTGCTGTTCTTTTCTTAGCTGGATTCCTTAGAATGCCCAGATGTTCATCGTGTTTCACTGTTGCAGTCATTACACTAGGGTTATCCTGCTGGCGGGCTACCCGCAGTCGGCCTGAATTCCAAAGCCCTGGTCCGGCGTCAGTTGCTGTCGCCTCTTCCCTGGCGTCAGTACACCAGGGGTATAAAGATGCAGCCGACGCCATTTTCTTCAGTCTTTCTTGTCGCGCAGTGCCCGAAGCAAAAGCAGCTCGCAAGTTCCGGTCAGCCGACTCCTGAGATTTTCGAAATCGAATTTCAGATCCGAAGTCTTCAATAAAGCCAAGTACCCCATTGGGGAAACTTTTTTCTTGCTCCAGACCGATGTCAGAAAAAGTTAACAATTGTATTTCTTGTGGGAAGCAAATACCTCATAAGGACTTTCATTCTTACTGTATTCCTTGCCTAGGCCCTGACCACGACATTGCTAGCTGTTGGTTTTTTGCTAGATTTAACCAACTCACTATTAAGCGTCAGTACGATTTTGCTTTTCATTACTTTGGCCAAAGGTTTATTTATATAATGCCGTCGAAACAGCCGACGACCAGAGTTTATAAAAAAACGCAAGGAAAAGGACAGGCATCCGAGGTCCAAAACCGACGAAGAGGCCTCTGCTAGGCCAGTCGCCGGTTCGCCGGTTCTCAGTGAGGTGCTTTCGCAGCCTCTGACCCCCGCTACCTCAGAGCCACAGGCCGCTACCAACTCCCACGTGGAGACAGCTAGGCCTCTGGATACTCAAGGTATTGGACACTTGGAAACTATTCCCTCAGATGGGTCTGGAGCCGCTGAGCAGGCATCGGCATCTGAGGGTGTTTTCAGACCTACACAGTTATATGTTAAGCCAACCTCAGCTTCCAAGGCAAAGACTAAAACAGCTTTAAAGACAAAGAAACAAGTACAGCATTCTCCTGGACAGACTTCCATGCCTAAGAAACAGATGCTTAAAATGGCTGAAGACCTAATTACTTTGATCAGGGGTTCCCATCCCCCTCCTGATAAGAGGCCTAGGTAAGACACAGTATATGATTCATCTGACCAGGTTTCCATTTTCTCTGACTCCTGTTCAGAACAGGGATACTCTTTGGCTACCTATGAGGATTCTGATGCTGAAGAATCTATTCCTTCAGCTTCTCCTCCTGAGGATTATTCTTTTGGGGAAACCCTGAATACCATGAGGGAGCATTTCCAGAAAAGGCTCAGAGACATTCTTCTACTACCTCAGCACAGACCTCTTGCTATCCCACCTGTTCTAGACATTGTAGATGATGTATTTTCAGAGTCCAGCCTGTCCCCTGACTCTCTACCTCCTGCACCTGTTAAGCCAGACAGATACTACAGGGTTCCAGACTCTCATAAATTTCTATATAAAATCCCTGCTGCTGACCCAGAAACTATATCTCAGGGTCCCAAAGGGGTCAAGGCCTCTACTGCAAAAAACCCTGTTCCCTCGGATAGGGATTCTAGGGCACTGGACAGATGGGGGAAAAAGTTTACACTTCTGCTACCTTGGCTGTAAGGGCTTTAAGTTGTCAGTTTCATATGCTTAAATATCAGCAATACTTAATGTCACTGCTAAAACAGAAAATGTTGACAAATTCTGAATGTTCTGAAAACAAGGAAATGCAGGATTTATTGCATGCAGCTGAACAAGTGGGAAAGCATACTTTGCAATGTGGTTTTGATTCACTGGAGGCCTCTTGCAGGGCCGCTGTTACAGATTCTGTTATTAGAAGGCATGCTTGGTTAAAGGAACAGAATCTGCCTGATCATGTTAAAGCAAAATTATTGGATGATCCATTACAGCATGATACTTTGGTGTTAAGGCAGAAGAGGTGTTGAAGAAAATGGAGGATAAAGCGAAATCTATGCAGACAGTAAAGGATTTCTTACAGGTACAACCACCCAGATTTAGCAGGAACTGGCCTTCCAAGAATTGGTCCTTTCCGGTGTCAGGCAGGCCACAAAGAGGCAGATGCAGACGCCCTAGAGGCAGACAACAACCCCAGGGCTCATACAGGCCCAAACAATGGGGTGCTACTACCTCCAAAAGCGGAGAAGACAAATCACTGCCATATAGGAAACATTCCCAATGACTTTCCTCTGCCAATGCCAAGCACTTATCTTTTAGAAGCACCCTTAGGGGGAAAGCTAGCACTTTTTTCACAAAATTGGCACATGATCACCCAGGACAAATGGGTCTTAAATATAGTCTCTCAGGGCTACAGGTTCCACTTTCACACCCTTCCAAAGGCAAAAGGTATGCCAGACCTGCCACACAATCAATGGACAGAGGCACAAAAGCAAGTTTTGGCTCGCATGGACATGAAGGCAATTCAGCCAGTACCACAACAAGGGCAGGGACAAGGATTTTACTCTAAGACTTTTCTTAGTACCCAGAAAGGACAAAGCCTGGAGACCAATTCTGGACCTATCTATTCTAAACACTTTTCTGGCTGTTCCAAAATTCAAAATGTTGACTCTGCAGCAGCTTCTGCCCATGCTGGGCAAGAAGGCTTGGCTTGTAACTTTGGACCTCAAAGAGGCATACCTGCATGTCCCATTCAGACAATCTTGCAGAAGATACCTCAGATTTCATAGCTGGCTCAATGCACTACCAATTCTCTGCACTGCCCTTTGGCTTTTCTACTGCGCCCAGGGTCTTCCCAAAATGCCTGGCACCAGTAATTGCATTTTGCAGACAAACAGGAATTTAAATATATCCCTACTTGGATGACTGCCTTATTCAAGGAGAGAACAAAGACATTCTACTAAAGCATCTGGTGTTTGTAAAAAGATTACTAATTTGCCTAGGGTACGCAGTAAACAAAAGAAATCAAAACTAGTACCCTCTCATTAGATAATATTCCTGGGTGCAAGCTTAAATACAACTGCCCAGATGGCTTATCTCACGCTAGACAATCAAAGGCAACTGACTTCTTACTTCGAAAGCATGGCAACAAAGACACAGTTATCTGCAAGAAAAATTCTGCAGGCTTTGAACTTTATGGCATCCTGCATTCTGCTAATTCCATATGCAAGACTGCATATGAGGAAGCTACAATGGTATCTAAAAAGTGTTTGGACTCAACATTGACACAGCCTGGAAACATTAAATGTTAAGTTGTCTATCTCGCCTTCATTCTTGCTGGATGGGTTCGGAGCTGACCTCGGCTCCGACTCGGCCACTCTAAAAGCTCGAGAGTTGGTTCCACCGGCTCGAGGCTCCCCTTATATCCCACAATGCTAGGCGTGAGTTACCTCAGATCTCGTTTGCCGCTACAGCTATCGAGGTGTGTTTTCTACCGGCTCCAGGTTAGTGAAAGTTAGACTAGTTTAAATTCTTTAAACTCAAGCTAGCTTAGTATATTTTTCTCTTTTCCCCTTAGTGTAGTGGATTTATCCCTTCTACCTGTTATTCAGCCCTCTTTTTTCCTAAGAACTTATAGTTCTTTCCCTAAGGCCTTCGGGCCCTTCCTTCCCTTTCCTTAGGGTGTGTATGTGTTTGATTAGGGAATTTTTAACTTAAATTACCTTAGTTTAAATAATTCCCTTCTGTGTAATCTGTGTGTGTGTGTTTTTCTGTCTGTGATTACACTTCGGTTCCTTGAGTATGTCCAAGGATACAAAGGTCTCAGGCTTCAAGAAGTGTGACTCGTGCTGTCAGAAAATGTCTCCGACAGACGGTCACACTTCTTGTGTGTATTGCCTGGGACCTTTACACCTGCAGGACTCTTGTGCTGTATGCCATGAGCCCTAGAGTCCTGCAGGAGAGAAAAAATAAACTCATTTTAAGGGGTTTGATTAAGCCTGAAGGTTCCCTTTCTGTGTCATCGGGGAAACCTTCTAAGGCTTCAAAGACCTCGGCTCCAGCTTCAGAGTCGAGGCCTAAGGTTTCGAAGCCTACTGTTTCATTGGCTCCGGCCGGAGCCGATGAGTCTTTGTCTGCAGTACCTGTGGTTTCCTCGGCTCCGGCCGGAGCCGAGGTATTAGAGATTCCTGAGTCGGCTCCGATCATACCATCGGAGCCGACATCTAGAAAGAGATCGAGGTCACCGTCCCTTGGCTCCGTTCATTCGGCTCCAGCGTCTCCCCTGCTGTCTGAACGGAGCCATAGATCTCACTCCTCCAGGTCATCGAGGCTCTCAGATCACGATCTCCAGAGGGTAGTGAGTAGACTTTTGAAGTCCGAGGCACTGGCCCAAATGCTCCAGAGTCCGACTCATCAGTCGATGCCTCAACTTGTTCCATTAAATATTCCTCCTCCGACTCCTTTGAGTTCGGAGCCGGGGCGTCTCGGGACCGGGACTGTGGTAGCGTCGGAGCCGATACAATTGTCTTCGGCTCCGTCGTCGGCTCCGATTTCTTCTTTTGAGGAATCTCGGCGCCGGGCTTCCCTCGTCGGCTCCGAGGGGGTGAGTGGCATCGGACCCTTGTCCGACCCCCCTCTCCCTCTCGGTGCTTCGGCGCTGGTGAGCTCGGCTCCGACATCGGCCTCGGAGCCATCACTGTCGGTGCCGAGGGAGGTTCTTAGCTTCTCGGAGCGGGGACCTCTGGCTCTGCCTGACAGGGGTGTGTTCGAGGTCATGCGGAGTGTGTTGGAACCTTGTTCGACTCCACAGTCGGCTCCGTCCGCCCCTCCCTCTTCGGTGCCTTTGGTTATGTCGACTCACTCCCTCATTCCAGACCGCAGAGAGCCAGCTCCTCAAGAATCCCCTGTGGGGATCTCATCCTCTTCCGAGGCCTCCCCTGAATTGGCAGGGGAGCCCCCTAGGAAGAGAAAGTGTAAGAGGAAGCACATAGACTCACCTGAGTCTGTCACCTCTGACAGAGATTTAGAGGATTCCGAGGGTTCCCCACGTTCCCCTTCTGAAGATGTCTCTTTCGCAGACATTCTAGAGATCCTGAAACAGAGGGGAAATTGGCCAGCCCTTAACCCTTCGGAGGATGAATCTGTGTATATTGAGGCATTTGGCTCTCGCCCTTCCACCTCCTGGGTGTCCCCCCCCTTTGATCCCCTCATGCAGGTGGTTGCAAAGAAAGCCTGGACGGCTCCTGATTCAGTGGACCCTACCCCCAGGAGACCTTCCAAATTTATAACAGCACCAACTGACAAGCAATTTCTCACAAAAGGTGTTTCTGTGGATGCTATGGTGGTAGCTGCTGCCACCAAGAAGGAACTAGCTGATCCTTCAGTGCCTGTTCACCCCCCTAACAAAGAATCTAGGTCTATGGACAGGTACGGGAAGCGGATGTTCTCGTCAGCGACCTTTGCTATGCGTTCGCTGAACTACCTATGCCATTTTACTCGTCTTCAAAGAGACTTGATCAAAGAAGCGAGTGACATGTTGAAGGATCCTACGGCTGCGGGTTTTCAAGACAAGATGAACACTCAGCTGGCTACCCTGAACTCCATAGCTAACTCCTCCATGCGCCTCCTTTCTTACGCGGCTGATGGAGCGAGCAGAGCCGCAGGGATATGTGTGGCCTTACGCAGACATGCCTGGATGCGGCTATGCAACTTTGCGGACCCCTTTAAAACGTCATTCACTAATTCCCCGTTTGATGGATCATCTCTTTTTGGTCCTCAAGTGAAAGAAACCTTGACTAGGTGCAAGACGGAAGGCAAGACTCTTTCTGCCGTCGGAGTCCGTTTTTCTACTCCTTCTAGACCTTACCCCAAAGGCCAGAAAAGTGGAAAAATGTGGTTCCGCAAACAATCTCAAGGGTCTTCGCCTGACGCACAGAGTCGGTTCCCCGCCAGAGGCAGAGGGGGGAACAACAATGGTAGACGTCGCCGTAGAGGCAGGGGGGGTCCGCAGAACCAGGGCAATCGAGAAACCTTCTCTGATAAGCCCTTTCAGCATCCCTGAGATGTTGCCCGACTGCCCACCTTCGGAGGCAGTCGGGGGAAGATTGTCACTGTACCCAGAAGCCTGGCTATCCCTGACTCAAGACAAATGGGTACAGTCCATCATTTCCGAAGGCTATTCCATTCCCTTCGTTCGCATTCCAAACCAATCAAAAAAATCCCTTCCAGATGTTCCACCCGCTCAAAGGGATCTTGCAGCGTTGGAAATTTCAAAGCTGCTTGCAAAAAGAGCAATTCAGCCAGTTCCAGCAGACCAGCAAGGATCCGGAATCTACTCCAGGTTATTTTTAGTTCCAAAGAAAACAGGGGACTGGAGACCAATTTTGGATCTCAGTATCTTGAACAAGTCAGTCAAGAAAACAAGATTTCGGATGGTCACGCTGCAGTCCATCCTTCCCCTATTGGGAAAGAGAAACTGGATGTGCTCTATAGACCTTCAGGACGCGTACTATCACATAAAAATGAACAGACGCTCCAGAAGATTCCTCCGCTTCAGGCTGGGAACCAGTCATTTTCAATTCAGAGCCCTGCCCTTTGGTCTCACCACTGCCCCCCGGGTGTTTACCAAATGCATGGCAGTGGTAGCTTCTCACCTGAGACGACAAGGATTCCAGGTGTTTCCATATTTGGACGACTGGCTCCTCACAGCTCCCACCAAGCATCTTCTTCTGATGGCCAGGGACTACACCTTTCGCATTTGTCAAAATTTAGGCATTTCAATAAATTGCGAAAAGTCTGTTTTGTCGCCTTGTCATACTATTACCTTCATAGGCGCAAATCTAGACACAGTCAACATGTCTGCGAGACTAACAGATCAGAGAATAACAGACATACGCAAACTGGTCTCGCTCCTCTTCAACAGCAACAGAATCAAAGCCAGGTTAGTTCTGAAAGTGTTGGGGATTATGGCGGCTGCCATACCTCTGCTTCCATTAGCCAGATTCCACATGAGAATCCTTCAATGGATGCTCTTCACGCAATGGTCATACCAGCAACTTCCGATGTCCCACACCATTATGGTTACGCAAACATGCAGAAATCATCTTCTGTGGTGGATGTCTTCCCCTCAGCTCTTGTTGGGAAGACCCTTTGTTCCTTCCCCTCCGGTTGCTACTCTGACAACGGACGCCTCCCTGATCGGGTGGGGGGGGCATTATCAGGGCAGAACTGTCCAGGGCACATGGCAACCAGATGAATGCCACTTGCACATAAATGTTCTAGAGATGAGAGCAGTGTTTTTAGCGTTGCAAGCCCTTCAAGACTCTCTTCCCTTGGGAACGATAGTAATCCAGACAGACAATATGTCTGTAGTGTGGTATATCAACAAGCAAGGCGGAACCAGGTCCTACCCCCTGTGTCGAGAAGCACTCAGACTGTGGCAATGGGCGATTTCTTCTCAGCGGTTTCTGATAGCAACGCACATCCCCGGGAAGTCCAATCAAATCGCGGACAAGTTGAGCAGAGCTATCCTCATGCCTCACGAGTGGTCTCTGAAAGACTCTGTTGTGAGAGAAATTTTTCTGAAGTGGGGTCAGCCTTGCTGCGACCTTTTTGCTACTCCCCAAAACAGCAAGTGCAGAGATTATTTCACCCTATTCCCGTTACCAGGTCAACCCAGCAGAGACGCTCTAGTCCAAGTTTGGCCCCGGGGACTTCTGTATGCATTTCCTCCCTTCCCACTAATCTCTCAAGTGATACAGAAAGCTATCGCTCAGAAGGCCTCCTTGATCCTCATTGCTCCTTACTGGCCTCGACAGGTTTGGTTCCCCTTCCTACATCATTTTCTGTTGGAGCGACCTTGGCATCTGGACCTAGTTCCAGATCTTTTGATCCATCAGTCGGGTCAGTTTCATCGCTCCCTTCCCTCTCTGAACCTCACGGCTTGGTTCCTCCAATTCCAACCTTAGCCAGGTTTCTTCAAATATCTCACTCTGTTCGAGATATTTTGATAGCTTCCCATAAATCTTCCACTCGAAAGATTTATTTGAGTAAGTGGAAACGTTTCGCCTATTGGGCTCAAGGAAGGGACATAGATCCTTTCACTGCTTCCATCCAAATGGTCCTTGATTTTCTAGCTGAACTCTTCCATGCAGGTTCATCTCCTTCTACTCTTAAGGTTCAATTGGCAGCTATTTCTAACTTTCATGTGGGCATTTCAGAGTCTGCCATAATGTCCCACAAGCTTTGTAAAGCTTTTTTGAAGGGAGTTTTTCTACTCAGACCTCCTGTAAGAAATCCTCCTCCTCCTTGGGACCTAAATTTAATTCTTAGTTCTTTGATCCTACCCCCTTTCGAACCTGCAGCCTCCTGTTCTTTAAAATTGCTTTCATGGAAGACACTCTTTCTGGTAGCTATTACCTCAGCTAGAAGAGTTTCAGAACTTCAGGCACTCAGCTGTTAATTCCTTATCTGTTGTTCCATAAGGACAGGGTATCTTTACGAACCAACCCGTCTTTTTTACCTAAGATAGCCTCGGCGTCTAACCTAAATCAAAGCATTGACCTCCCTGTGTTTTTTCCAGAATATTCTAACAGGTCTGAACAAAAATTGCATTGGCTAGATGTTCATCGTCAGTTAAGGTACTATTTGGATAGAACTAAACAATTCAGAAAATCTGACCAGCTGTTTGTCTCTTATGCAGAAGGCAGAAAGGGACTTTCAGTTTCAAAGGTATCATTATCTAGATGGCTAACATCTCTGATTTCCCTTGTTTATGAAATTAGACACCAGAAGCTGCCTATCAAACCTAAAGCCCATTCTACCAGAGCTTTGGCTACTTCTATAGCCTTCCAAGACAGACTGCCTATTGACACCATTTGTGCAGCAGCTACTTGGGCTACTCCTCACACTTTCATTTCTCATTATAAGCTGGATTTAGCTTCTAGACATAGAGCTAACTTTGGTTCCACTGTTCTCAAGAGTCTGTTCTGTTAGGCCACCCAGGACACAAGGTGCTAGGGACGCGGTCCCATCCAGCAAGAATGAAGGCGAGATAGACAACTTAACATATAGAAGTTATGTTCTTACCATAACGTTCCATGTTAGTTGTCTTCTTCTCGCCTTCTTCTTGCGTCCCACCCTCCTCCCCCCTGGCCTAGACAGACCTAGAGGAGTTTTGATTGTGACCTCTCTTTCTACCACCTCTTTACCTTAGGTATATACTGCTCTGCATATTTCCTGGATCAGGATGTAGGTCACCCTTCTCTTCTCCCTGGTTTATAGAGGTGGACTTTGTTTATAGTTATTCTTTTACTTTTATAAGCTGGGTATAGCTTACAAACGAGATCTGAGGTAACTCACGCCTAGCATTGTGGGATATAAGGGGAGCCTCGAGCCGGTGGAACCAACTCTCGAGCTTTTAGAGTGGCCGAGTCAGAGCCGAGGTCGGCTCCGAACCCATCCAGCAAGAAGAAGGCGAGAAGAAGACAACTAACATGGAACGTTGTGGTAAGAACATAACTTCTATTTACTCTCATTCCCTGCCTGCAACAGGAGTTTCGATGGTGGGCACAGGCCTGTCACCACAACAAGGGACAGCCATTCACTTTACCCACAGACAGGCAGACACTAACAACAGATGCATTAGATTATGCCTGGGGGGCACACATGGCAGGAAAATGTATTCGGGGCACATGGCCCGCAAGCCAAAGGCATCTTCATATCAATCAAAAAGAGATGCTAGCTGTACAGAATGCTCTGACAGCCTTCAAGGATCTACTTCATCCGGGACAACTGCTGATAAAGACTGGCAATACTGCAGTCATGTGGTACATAAACAAGCAGGGAAGCACACATTCTTACCCCCTCTGCAGACAAGCCATGATTTTGTGGAGCACAGCATTGACTTATCAAGTACACCTACAAGCACAATTCCTGCCAGGAAAGACAAATGCTCTGGCAGACGAACTAAGCAGAAACCTCATGGATCCTCACAAGTGGAAACTAGATCCACAAATCTTCAGCGTGATAACAAGGAAATGGGGATGCCCAGACATAGATCTGTTTGCCTCCCCTCACTACTGCCAACTACAGAGATTCTGCACAAGGACTTATCAACAAACAAGCATGGAAAGTGGATGCGCTGTCATTCAGCTGGAAAACCCTTACAGTTTATGCCTTTCCTTCACTGCACTGCCTCTACTCCCCAAGGTACTCCTAAAGGTCAGACAAGAAAAGCCAAAAATGATACTGATTGCCCCAGATTGGCCACGCCAGCACTGGTACCCAATCCTAAAGAGCTTGTCTCAAGGCCCAGCCTGGACATTACCGCAAATTCCTCATTTACTGACCCAACAAAACAATCAGATCCTGCACAGCCAACTCAGAACCCTAAATCTGGATGCATGGCAGATAATGTAACTATTCAGAACACACCTCTCTCTAAAGCGGTTATGGATGTTATTTTGGAGGCCAGGAGGCCCAGCACCGGAAAATCTTATGCAGAAAAATGGAAGAGATTCCTTGCTTGGAACCAGGCACAAGGAATTGACACGCTTGTACCAAATATTCCTCAGATTTTACATTACCCAACTGAGATGCTGGACAAAGGCCTATCCTTCTCATCAATTAAGATCCATGCCTCTGCCATTTCAGCTCATTACAATACGGACCCACCTATTTTTTCACATCCACTGCTAAGGCAGTACCTCAGAGGGGCCAAAAACATAAGATCTCCAAGGAGAGCACCAATACCTGCATGGGACCTCAATTTTGTCTTGGAAAAGCTCACACTGCCTCCTTTTGAGCCAGCCAATACAGCTGAGATAAAATTCTTATCATGGAAGACAGCTCTGCTCCTAGCAATAACTTCAGTAAGAAGAGTCTGAGTTACAGGCATTAATGGCTGTGGAACCTTTTATTATTTTCCATCCGGACAGGGTTTCTCTAAGGACAAACCCAACATTTATGCCTAAGGTAGTGTCCAGTGTGGCTCTTAACCAAACCATTAATTTGCCTACCTTTTATCCAAACCCACAGAATAAAGGGGAGAGACTACTGCATTCTTTGGACATACACAGACAGTTACGCTTCTTTTTGGGCAAAACTAAAGCTTTCAGAAAGACTGAGCAACTTTTAGTGGCATATGCTGCAGGATCACAAGGAAAGGCTATTTTAAAGCAGACTATTTCAAAATGGATAGGCCACTGCATTCGTTTCTGCTATTCACAACATGGCAAATCAGTGCCTAAGGGCATTAGGCCACATTCAACCAGAGCAGCAGCTACTTCAGCAGCCTTCCTCAGAGAAGTACCAACCAAGGATATTTTAGAGGCTGCAACTTGGACTTCAATGCACACTTTTACAAAGCACTACCACTTACCTCTTTACTCTAAATCCAGTGCAGGCTTTGCCACTGCAGTTCTGCAGGGCCTCATAGCCACTTCTAATTTTATTTAGGCCCAGCCTCCCAACCTCAGCTTTGGGATTCAACCCAAGTGTAATGACTGCAACAGTGAAACACGATGAACATAGTACAGTTGTGTACCTACCATAAATGTAGATGTTCGAGTGTATTCACTGTTGCAGTCCAGGTTACCCTCCCTCCATCCCCCTTTTCATTGCTGGGACTTATCTATACTTCTCTATTCTATACAACCTATGTGGTATATTTGCTTGTAGATGAAGGTAATGATTATGTTACTGCCTGCTTTTTTATAAGCAGAATTTTCAGCCTACCTTTTTGGAGGCACCTGACATCTGGGGCAAGAAAAACTGAAGAAAATGGCGTCGGCTGCATCTTTTATACCCCTGGCGCACTGACGTCAGGGAAGAGGCGACAGCAACCGATGCTGGACCAGGACTTTGGAATTCAGGCCGACTGCGGGTAGCCTGCCAGCAGGATAACCCTAGTGTAATGACTGCAACAGTGAATACACTCGAGTATCTACATTTATGGTAGGTACACAACTGTACTATTTTTGCATCATATTTTTGATCTTCTCATAAAATTGTATTTTTCTTGCAAATCACTGGCAAATCATTGAGGACTGACATCAGAAAATGGTGGCAGACATTTGAGCTTTTAGACTTCATGTCCTTCAGAAGATTTGTACAAATGCAAAACTTATTCTGGCTTTAAAGTTTGTAAGAGCAATATTTAAAAGGTGTCCCTATATTTTTTTCTTTGTTCACACATTATTTGTGGCTTTGTCCAGATTTCTTGGCCTTTCTAAATCTTGGGTCATACATTTTAGGATAAAATGACGCTCTGCTCCAAAAAGGTTGCTGACCCCCATCGAACCAAACAGCATCCTACTTGATCCTGTTTGCCTCATGCACCTGTCTCAAGTGTATGTCATTATTAGGAGCCTCCCGTGTTTTGAATATTAAAAAGTACACGTTCCCCACAGTTCTACATTGAAAAAGTCTGTCACACATTTGGTGTTAGGCATTTTAACTGATATACATTGTAAAATAATACTGAATCATAATGATGCATCAAAAGAGCTCTGTGTAAGTATAAAATAATTATTTTAACCATCCTGTGAACTTCTTCGTTAGTAAGCAGTTAGCAAGTGTTCCACACTTTGCCCATTTTTCCACATTATAAGAGACAGTATTTCACATTCTGGAAATGGAAGACCGAGAGCTGTGGGCTTGTGTTTAATGTTAGGTTCATAGGAGGTTACTAGGCTATTGGCCTTAGGGCCTTTGTAAGCCTAGCCATGTTATGCCCTCATTCCCTTATTGACCAGGTTGTCTGGTCTATGTTTGCAGCGTGAGTCTATGATAAGCACCGACTACCCTTATCTAAGAGAGACATAGGTGAAACCTCCGGGGTAAATTTATCATTTCCCATCCAGGTTGTCCAAGTTATGCTTAAATAGTGTCATTGAGGAGCTCTGTTTTATGTGAATTGGGGGTTTGTTCTAGAGGAGTGGCCATCTCTGAGAGACATATCTGTCTGTCCAGCAAGTCCTGTTAATGGTACAGGCTAGTTTAAGATGCCTAGAGCGAATGAATCTTGTCCCATTTGGCTTGTGGATTTGCAGCATTTCCATTAGGTCAGGGTCTGAGACTGTTCTAAAGGCCAGGCACAAGTCGCCTATTAACAGCCTATAAGATACAGAGTACAGTGACAGCACCTTCAGTCTGTCCATTTAGGTCATGTGTTAAAGGCCCTGAATTTTTTTAATTGAGAAACCTCTGAGGTCACTCCAGCTGCTGCAGGTGTCTGGTGAGGTACATACAGAAGGGAGCATTACACTCTATTAGTGGTCTGATGAGGGATGAGTACAAGGAAGTTCTAATATTCGTAGCTCTGGATGCAATGCCCTTACTTATGATGTGCAACATAGAAGGCCTTCCTTTCCACTGTGGACATATGGTGAGCGAAGTTAAGGTTGCTGTCAACCTGTTTTCCCAAATCTTTCACCACAGGGTTTGAGCTAAGGGGGATACTGTTAATATTGTAATTTGCAGGGACTTCCTGTATATCAATAGTGTGTATATATCTTTAACAGCTATTCCAGTCTGTGGACACGTGCATATAAATACAGAGCACCTAATAGCAAGAGTGCCATTTTGTAGTGAGCAGCTGAGGTGTACGCATGCATGTATGTAGTAGTCCGTTTAATGTTTCCGTTCTCCATCCTGATGTGTTTTTATGTAATAAACGACTTAAATGAACACCCAGCCTCATTGTCTTATTCAAATACACAAGACTAGGGACATGGTATCAGAAGTGGCATGTCTAAAGCACCATGGTGTCAGAATGGGATCCAGAGTAAATCTTCTTCGAGACCATGAGACGTAGTTGAAAATTGGAGGAATATACAAAAGTGGATCATCCGAAGCTCAAACAACTTGCAAACAGGTAAGAAAGATAAATCCAGGTACTAAAACTCGTTCAAATAATTTTTTACTCAACGAATATAAAACAAAACATTAAAAACGTTCAAAATGACTTTCTGATTAAGCAAAATGTTCAAAACTATGATATATTGATAAAAATGCTCAAAATGCTTACAATAAATGCTTGAAATAACTTCCGAATCATGTAAAATGTATAACAAAGAGAAAACAACCGTATTTTTTCACTATGTGCTTCTTTTTCGTAATAACTAAAGTTATTTGAAGTATGCAAAGTGTTTGCGAGTGTGTACAGAATTACAGTACAGTTATTTTGCAGAAAACAGTAATTTCAAAGAGTTCATGGTGCAGTTGAAGATTTTTCATGTATCTGGTGTTTGTGCATAATTACAAAGTCATTTTGTTGACATGGCAGATGAATTTTGCAGACCTGCTCCACTTGTATTTGATAATAATAATATTGCTGAAAATTGGAGAGTGTTTGAGCAGGAGTACAATATATTCATAGAGGCTGCTTTTTCTGATAAAGACGCATGTACAAAGGCATTTATTCTTCTTAATCTAGCTGGTTCAGAAGCCATTGAAAGACATAGTTTAATTGTGTATGTCCCAGCTGTGTATGCAGAGAAGGGGGAAACCACCATATTGTGGTATCGACTGAAACACGGGAAGACCCTGAGTGCTTAAAACATAAATTTAGAGAAACGTGTAACCCCCAAATAAATATTACCATGGAATGGCTAATATTTTACACGTGATCAAAAGTGAAACTTTTGCAGCATATATAACCGATTTGAGAAACAAGGCAAAAACGTGCAGATTTGGTGATCTAAGAGATGAGTTGATAAAAGACAAGCTTGTGTGTGGTATTAAAGAGGATACAGTGAGAAATATTTTGCATCAAGACAGTGATTTAACTTTGAATAAGGCCATAGAGATTTGTCAGATACGAGCTCACAGAAAAACACACAAATATGCTTACAAATGGGAAATGCATGCTTGCAGTGCCTTCCAGTTCCAATGTTGTTAGTATGCAGCACGAGGTTAAAAGATGCAGGCCTAAAGGTGTGGTCGTTTCAGTTAAGCCTTGTGTCTCCCTACCAAGACCTGTGGCCCCACCCTGAGCTTTTCTTGCAAAATCCAGAGCATGCTCGGTGAAGCAGAGGGGTGACTCAGCAAAACCTGTGGCAAGCCTCATAGTCAGCTGTCATAATTGTGGGGGAAGTCATGATCCCAAGCGAGGGACTTTTAGTCAGCAGTGCCACATATGTAAAGTGTGGAATCATTTAAACAGGTTCTGTAAATCTAAAGGGCACATTATTTAAAGAGACCATTCGAAGCGGCAAATTGATCAACTAGAAAGCTGTGACCCTACTTTTTATGTTGATGGTGTGTTTTTGGTTGGTAAAACAGTCAATGCAGTAGATTTGTGGGCAAAGAATAAAGTATTTTTTACTCTTCTGATTAGTGGGAGACTTGTAAAGCTCAAAGTTGATACTAGTTCAAAGTGCAGTGTTATATCAGTAGAAATGTTTGCCAAAGTAAGTGCAGGTGAGAAGCTTGATCTGGCAAAGTGTGCAAAGCTTGTTGCATATGGTGGTGAAGAAATTCAGTAGTGCTTTCATGTTACTGTGCTGGAACAGCTATGACTTGCAATTTTACATAGTCAGGAGGCATGTGCAGTCATTGTTAGGCCTCAAAGATAGTTTAAAAATGGAACTGCTTTCATTTAATGCAGAAGTCCACCATGTGAGCATGTGCAACAATGAAAATTTTGCAGACTATTTTTCTGACTGTGCCGATCTTTTCGAAGACAAGTTAGGCAAACTCTCAGTTGTGCATTCCATGAAGTTAGACCATGAAGTAGGCCCAGTTGTCAGACCTGTACAGAAAGTTCCAGTAGCCATGCAGAACAGAGTCAAAGGTGAGCTAGACAGAATGGTGCGTTTAGGAGTACTTTGTCCAGTAGATGAACTATCTGAATGGGTATCCTCCATGGTGGTAGCACATAAGAAAAGCTCAGATGATATTGGAATATGTACTGATCCAAAAGACTTGAACAAAGCACTAAAGCAACCTCCTTATCCAATGTGTACAGTCGAGGAAGTTGCTGCTCTTATGCCTAATGCCACTGTTTTTTCTGTCTGAGATGCAAAAAGTTCATTTTGGCAAATTTTGCGTGACCAAAAATCTTCATTGCTGACCACTTTCAGTACACCATTTGGAAGGTACAGATTTTTTGAGAGTGGTGTTTGGGATAAATTCTGCAGTGAAGTCTTTCAACATGCGATGGAACAAATTTTTTCTGGCTGTCCATGTGCTATTGTAGTGGATGATATTCTTGTAGGCGTTAATGGTGAAATCGAACATGATAGAAACCTCAGGAACGTTCTTGTGAGGTGAGTCTTATGTTGAATCATCAGAAATGCAAATTCAGGCTACAAGAAGTTGCTTATGTTGGTCATTTGTTTACTAGTTCAGGCTTATGGAACAGATCATTCCAAGCAATCTGCAGTTCTTAAGATGCCAGCTCTAGACAATATCACTTCTTTACAATGTTTTCTTGGCATGGCCAACTATTTGGGCAAGTTCATTCCAGATTTGAGTACACTTTCAGCACCTCTCAGAGAGCTGATATGCAAAGATGTAATTTGGTCCTGGTTGGAACAACACTATAGAGCATTTGATGTACTGAAGCAGAAAATTGCCACTCCATCCACCTTAAGATATTATGATGTTCGCAAACTTGTAAATCTTTCTTGTGATGCTTTGAAGTTTGGTCTTGGTGCAGTCATTCTTCAAGAGGGTAGACCAGTAGCCTGTGCATCCAGAACTCTGACCCAAACTGAGATGCAGTATACCCAGACAGAGAAGAAGCTCTTGGGAGTTGTGTTTGCAAGTTTGAAGTTCCATGATTATATTTATGGTAGACCTATTTAAATCGAGTCTGACCACCAACTTTTGTTCACTATTTTGAAAAAGCCAATGCACACAGCTTCTGTGAGATTGCAACACATTATGTTAAAATTGCAAAAGTACAATTTTCACTTGGTTTATACAAAAGGCAATCTTCTTTATTTTGCTGATACTTTATCCAGATCACCCAGGAAAACCACTGAGTAGAATGAAAATGAGAAACTTGATTTTGAAGTCATGGAAGTGAGAATTTTTTTTTCCACACATCTTGACGAGCTTAGAACTCACACAGCTGCAGATCGAATTCTCCAGATGCTCAACCACTTTACCAGTTGTAAAAAGAGAAAAGAACAACCACAAATAATTAAAGCTAGCTCCAGGCAAGATACCGACAGCAACAGCAACAAAAACAGTCTACGTTGAAAATTCACGATCAAACACCACTTGTCAGAGATAATACCAGATTTATTACAACAAACAGATGCACGAATAAGGGTTAAGCGCTTTCATCTGAAAACAGACTTCCTCCAGGAGGAAGTCTGTTTTCAGATGAAAGCGCTTAACCCTTATTCGTGCATCTGTTTGTTGTAATAAATCTGGTATTATCTCTGACAAGTGGTGTTTGATCGTGAATTTTCAACGTAGACTGTTTTTGTTGCTGTTGCTGTCGGTACTTTACCAGTTGTGGATGGCCGTCAAAGCAATCTTGTTTACCACTAGAAGTGCAGCGGTGTTTTCTTTACAGAGACTAGATTTTGATTGGAGATGGTATCTTCAAAGGACCAAAAGTGATTGTTCCAAAATCCTTGCAACAAGAGTATATTAAAATCTTGTGTTGTGGCCAACCAGGCACTGATTCTACCAAAAAAAAGGGCGAGAGGGCTAGTATTTTGGCCTTCCATGTCAAAAGACTTTGAGAGAGAACTTTCAGCTTATTCTGTTTGTAATAGAACTGGGCTGCATCAACAAAAAGAACCACTTCAGCTGAACCGGATTCCTGAGCTATCTTTGAGTGGAATGATCAACATTATTTAGTATTAGTAGACTCTTATTCAGATTGGTTCGAGATTGACCTACTTCCTATCCCAGTACTGTCATTACTAAGTTGAAGAGTCACTTTTCTGTCCATGGTAGTCCGCCCAAACTCATTTCTGACAATGGTGCACAGTTTACAAGTCAGCAGTTTGATATTTGCTGAATCATGGGACTTAGCTCATATTACGAGTAGTCCTGAATACCCACAGTCAAACAGCTTGGCAGAACATGCAATTCAGAATGTAAAACAGCTGCTGGTGAAATCTAAATGTGATAATACTTGTGATGTCCTTCAAGAATGCAACTGCAGTCATAACATATGGGTTGTCCTGCCTCAGGCAGCCCTCGGTCGGCCGGATTCCAAAGTCTGGGTCCGACGTCGGCTGATGTCGCATTTCTCTCCGACGTCAGAGTGGCTGGAGTACATAAGCATCAGCCGACGCCATCTTCTTCAGTCTTTCTTGCCGCGCGGTGCCAGAAGCAGAAGCAGTTCACAAGTGCCGGTCGGTCAGCTCCTGTATTCTTCGAAACCGAAGTCATCAAAACAGCTAAGTACCCCGTTGGGGACCTTTTCTTGCCACAGCTGATGTCAGAAATTACTGAAAAAGTAAATAATTGTTTGTCTTGTGGTGAACAAATACCTCATAAGGATTTCTACTCTTACTGCCTCCCTTGCCTTGGCCCAGACCACGACGTCTCGGCCTGTGCCGCCTGTGCTCGCTTCAACAAGCGCACTCTCAGATGCCGGGCGGAGTTCGCTGAAGACTTTTTCGGCGATAAATTTGACTATACAATGCCGTCGGAACATCCGACAACGCAGACTCCTAAGAAACGAAAAGACCGGGACCGACATCCTTGGCCCGCGTCTTCCACCGACACCACGCCAAAACTAACCGCGAGTGCTCCGGTTCCCTCTGAGGCAGTTATTCCACTGCTCCGAACCGAAGACACTGCATTACCGATACTTCCGATACCGGAGGCCACTCCGACGCCAGTTATTGACTTTCCTCCGGATACTGAAACCAAGGACATGCCCGAGACCATTACTGTTAATAAGGTTACTCCTGCACGTGGAGCGGCTAGGCCTCCCATGTCCATGTCTATCAAGGCCTACACACGTGCCAAAGCAGCCAGCAAGTCCAACCATCTTTCTGCTAAAGCCTTACCTCAGCCTACTCCCGAAACTCAAATCATGGCTATGGCCACAGATTTAATTTCCCTGATCAGAGGTTCCCAGGCCCATCCTGAGAGAGGATCCCAGCCTCCTCCTGATAAGAGGCCCAGGGTTGAACCCTCTGACCCTCTTCCCACAGATGAAGATTCTGAGGACTCTGTTCATTCCGAAAGCCAGGAAGAGCCCTTCCAGACCTATGAGGATTCAGATACAGAGGACTCCATTCCCTCGGCTTCTCCTCCTGAGGATATGTCTTTTGGGGAAGTTCTGCATTCCATGAGGGAGCATTTTAAGTGGCAAGGCTAGGAATATTCAGATTCCCGAAAGTGCCTTCGAACCTTCCTTAAAAAGCCCCAACACAGACCCTTAGCTATACCTCCTGTGCTTGATGTTTTAGATGATTTATACTCTGACTCCAGTGTTACCCCTGATACTCTTCCTCCTGCTCCTGTCAAGCCTGACAGATACTATAGGGTCCCAGAAACCCACTCTCATTTCTTTAGGGCCCATGCTGTTGATTTAGAAACAATTTCCCAGGGGCCTAAAGGGGTTTCAGCTACCACCTCCAAAAACCCTTTGCCCTCCGACAGGGAAGCAAGGTCCTTAGAGAGATGGGGGAAGAAGGTCTACACCTCCACTACTTTATCTGTGAGAGCTCTCAATTGTCTCTTTCACATGTTTCAATATCAGGATTTCCTGTTAGATGATTTACAGAAAAGATTGGCCTCCCCTGAACCTTTAGATAGGAAGTCTTTGCAGGAGGCTGTACACAATTCTCAGCAAGTTAGCAATCATTTTCTACAGTGTGGATATGATGCATTGGAAGCTTCATGTAGGGCAGCTATGACAGGGGCGGTCATTCGTAGACATGCATGGTTAAAAGATCAACCTTTACCAGATCATGTTAAGGCAAAGCTTCTTGATGCACCCTTGGAAAAGAGCAAGCTTTTTGGTGCTAATGCTAAAGACATGTTAAAGTCCATTGAGGAAAAAGCCAAGTCAGTTCAGACAGTCAAAGATTTCCTCCAGGTTCAGCCACCCAGATTCAGCAGGAACTGGCCTTCTAAAAACTGGTCCTTTCCTAATTCTGAAAGATTTCAAAGGGGCAAAAACAGGCGTGCCCGAGGAAGAGGCCAATACAGAGGATCCTACAGGGGACGACAATGGCAACCAGCAAACCAAAGAAGTGACACAGGGGTTTCTCCCGCCCCACAGGGACATTCTCAATGACTTTCCTCTAGTTCCGCTGACCAAGGAGCAAGCAGAAGCTCCCTTGGGCGGAAAATTATCTCTGTTTACAAAAAATTGGCACAAACTGACAAAGGACAAATGGATTTTGGACATCATAGACCACGGTTACAGGTTCCATTTTCATACCTTGCCAAGAAAACTGGGCATGCCAAACCTTCCACAAAATCAGCGGGCAGAGGCTATCAAGCAAATTTCTCTGCTTGCTCAGATCAAAGCAATAGAAAAAGTTCCACAACAAGAACAAGGTCAGGGGTTTTACTCAAGACTGTTCCTTGTTCCAAGAAAAGAAACTCAATGGAGACCAATACTGGACTTGTCCGCTTTAAACACTTTTCTCATAGTACCAAAGTTCAAAATGCTGACTCTACAGCAACTCCTTCCCATGCTGGGCAAGGGGTCTTGGCTGATTACTCTGGACCTCAAGGAGGCATACCTGCATGTCCCTGTCAGACACAGCTGCAGAAGATACCTCAGATTTCTTGCAGGGCCAGAGCATTATCAATTCTCAGCATTGCCATTTGACTTATCTACTGCCCAGAGTATTCACGAAATGCCTGGCTTCAGTAATTGCTCATTGCAGGCTCCAGGGATTCAAATCTACCCGCACCCGGACGATTGCCTCATACAAGCGGACGACAAACTAACTTTGACAAAAAACTTGAATTATGTCATACAGTTACTACAGGCTCTGGGATACACAGTCAACTTTCAAAAGTCAAGACTTCAGCCATCCCAGCAAATTACCTTCTTAGGAGCCAAACTAGACACAGCCTCTCAAATGGCCTACCTGACAGAAGACAAGCAAAAGAAGTTAACTCATTACTTCAAAAGTTTAGCAAAGCTCACCCAGATGACTGCAAGGAGATTCCTACAGGCCCTGGGTTACATGGCATCCTGCATTCTCCTGGTTCCACTAGCAAGACTACACATGAGAAAGCTTCAATGGTACCTAAAAAGCTTATGGTCTCAACACAGCAACAACCTAGAAGCAACCATACCGCTCATTCCATGTCTTCAAAAGGAATTTCTATGATGGGCCTCAGTAAGCCAGTCAAACACAGGTATGTCATTCAACAAACCTCAGATAACACAGACCATGACCACAGACGCCTCAGACCTTGGATGGGGGGGCGCACATGGAGGGCAGATGCATTCAAGGACAATGGTCTCCAAAGGAAACACATCTGCATATCAACCAAAAAGAAATGCTGGCAGTAATGCATGCTATCGAGGCTTTCGGACAACTACAACCAGGCCACCTACTAATACGGACAGACAACACCACTGTGATGTGGTACATAAACAAGCAGGGGGGCACTCATTCTTACCCCCTTTGCAGACTGACAATGAATCTTTGGGAAAAATCACTGAGCCTAAACATACAGTTGCAATCCCAGTTTGTTCCAGGCAAAGACAATGTTCTGGCGGACAGTCTGAGCAGGAATTTCCTAGACCCCCACGAATGGAGGTTACATCCAGAAATCTTTATACGACTCACTTCGACATGGGGCAGGCCGGACGTAGACCTATTTGCCTCCCACCTCAATCATCACTTACAAAAGTTCTGTTCAAGGACATATCATCCACAAGCATGGAAAACAGATGCTCTCTCATTCAACTGGAGCTCCCTAAAAATCTATGCATTTCCACCTCTGCCACTGATGACCACAGTGTTACTAAAGATCAAAGCAGAGCAGCCCAAGGGGATCCTAATAGCTCCAGACTGGCCAAGACAACATTGGTACCCACTACTACGGAGCATATGTCACAACAAAACGTGGGCCCTCCCCCAATGGCCCCAACTTTTGACTCAACACAACTTCAGGACAGTTCATCCCAACATCCAGACGCTACAGCTAACAGCTTGGGAGATCCCATGAATAACCTCAACCTACCTCTTTCCAAGGAAGTTCAGCGGATACTGACAGAAGCCCGCAGACCATCCACCAGAAAGGTTTACTCAGCCAAATGGAAGAGATTCTGCATTTGGAATACCACCAAGGGTCATGATGCATCACTTCTGAGCATCCCATTCATTCTGGAATATTTGGCAGATATGCTACATAATGGGCTCTCATACTCCTCTATAAAAATACATGCTTCAGCTATCTCAGCTAGATACAACACTGATCCACCTGTGTTTTCACATCCTTTGTTAAGGCAATTTCTTAGAGGAATCAAGAATATAAAACCCCCAAGAAAGGCACCAGTACCAGCTTGTGACCTCAACTTCATCCTAGAAAAATTGAATCTACCCCCCTTTGAGCCAGCAGCTTCGGTGGATTTACAATTTCTTTCCTGGAAGACAGCTTTCCTGTTGGCCATTACCTCAGCAAGAAGGGTTTCGGAATTACAGGCCCTAATGGCTATACCACCGTTCATAAATTTTCACAGAGACAGGGTCTCCTTACGAACCAACCCAACCTTTCTCCCAAAAGTGGTATCTAGAGTCTCTTTAAATCAAGCAATTCACCTGCCTACCTTTTTCCCAATCCTGAAAACAAAGGGGAAAGACTGTTGCATACCTTGGACATTCACAGACCACTTCGCTACTACCTGGACAGAACTAAGACCAGTAGGAAGTCTGATCAGCTTTTTGTAGCTTACGCCCCTGGAGTACAAGGAAAAGCAATTTCAAAACAGATAATTTCAAAATGGATTGGACATTGCATCAGATCCTGTTACTCCTTCCATGGAAAGTGTGTGCCAGCCAATGTCAGACCACACTCCACCAGAGCTACAGCCACCTCTACAGCATTCTTAAGAGGGGTGCCTACAAAAGATATTTTAGAAGATGCTACATGGAGCTCCATGCATACATTTTCCAAACACTACAACCTTCCTCTATATTCCAGATCCAGAGCAGGCTTTGCTTCGGCAGTCCTGCAGGGATTGATAGCTACACCATCCTTTTCTTAGAGCATTCCACCTCCCCCAGCTAAGCTATGGTATTCAACCCATATGTTATGACTGCAGTTGCATTCTTGAAGGACATAGTACAGTTTTGTACCTACCATAAATGTAGATGTCCGATAGATATGCAACTGCAGTCGGGTTTTCCCTCCCTCCTTCCCCTCTATCCTTTGGGTCCACTCCTATCCCTGTTATCCTTAGCTGGGGATATCTGTTATGGTGTATCTGTTTATTGCTTATTTATTTGTCTGGAAACCTGTTTTATCTTCCAATTTGATTACAGCCTTCCTTGGAGGGCACCTGGCATCTGGGGCAAGAAACACTGAAGAAGATGGCGTCGGCTGATGCTTATGTACTCCAACCGCTCTGACGTCGGAGAGAAATGCGACATCAGCCGACGTCGGACCCAGACTTTGGAATCCGGCCGACCGAGGGCTGCCTGAGGCAGGACAACCCATATGTTATGACTGCAGTTGCATATCTATCGGACATCTACATTTATGGTAGGTACAAAACTGTACTTTTCCTAAATCTCCTAAATCTCAGAAATATTCCTCGCGACAACCAACTTGGTTCTCTTGCCGAGAGGTTAATGTAAAGACAAACCAACAAACCTCTGAATCCATTGAAAGAAGGAGAGATAGTGAGGATGCAGACAGTGAAAGGATTTGACCTAAATGGACTTGTGAAATATTTGTGTGAGGAACCGAGATCATAGATCATTGAGTTGCAGGGTGTGGAATTCAGGCGGAATCGGAAGCATTTACTACTGGTATCTGAGCCAGTATTACAGCATCTTGCCTGTAGTAGAGACTAATTCTCAGAGTGATTTGTCTAATGTTCCTGTTCCAGAGAGCATTTCATCGTCTGTTCCTGAAAGTAAACCTGAAAGTCTTCAAAAAGAGCATTCTCCAGTGACTGTTCCTGTTGCTAAACCCAGTTCTAGTTATTACATTACGAGGTCAGGTCGTATCTCAATACCTTCTTTCAAATACACAGCAACCTAGACTGATTATCATTTGTATATATTTGTATAATTTGCATGCTCATATGATATTCATTGTTTGTTTGCATGACTAACTAGTCAAAGAGGGAGAATGTAGATCAGTGTGTGTATGTATGTTTAAGAGCTATTCCTGCTATGGGCATGTGCATATAAATACAGAGCACATGCTAGCAAGAGTGCCATTTTGTAGTGAGCAGCCGAGGTGTAAGCATGCATGCATGTAGTATTCAAGTCAGTGATTTAGTTTGTTTGTTTAATGTTTTCATTCTCCATCCTAATGTGTTTATATGTAATAAACTACTTAAACACCCAGCCTCATTGTCTTATTTGAATACACAATACGAGCGACACTTCTCCTTGGTCGAAAGGGGTGATAGCACATTTTTTAAGTCCTTGGCTTTGGCCCCAATCATTTGTCTGTGTCAGTCCTTTTTGTAGTATGTCAGGATCATTGAGGGACTCTGTGATTGCACCCAGTTTGCAGTCAACGGTGAACTTGGTAAGGCACAGGTCATCTATTTTTGCCTGGACTTCTGAGAAATAGATTCCAAACATTAGGGGGTCCAGCACAGATCCTTGTGGTACACCACTGGTAACTGGTCTGCTGGTAGAGGTGAAATCATCAACTTTGACTCTATGTGTTGTGTGAGCCAGTTTGCCACCCATCTAGTGACATATGGGTTAAATCCCAGCTGGGTGAGTTTCTCAATGATGCCTGAGTTGGGGGATTGTGTCAAAAGCCTTGGCTAAGTCAAGATAGGCTGTATGTACGGATGTTTTTCATGTTTCACTGTTGCAGTCATTACATTTGGGTAATCCCGATGGCAAGTTGCCCTCAGTCGGCCTGAATTCCAAAGTCTTGGGTCCTGCATCGGCTGCTGTCGCCCCTTCCCTGATGTCAGGTCGTCAGGGGTATAAAAGAAGCAGCTGACGCCATTTTCTTCAGTCTTTCTTGCTGCGCGGTGCCCGAAGCAGAAGCAGTTCGCAAGTGCCGGTCGGCCGACTCCTGAGATTTTTGTGTTCGAGTTTCAGACTCGAAGTCTTCAATAAAGCTAAGTACCCCATTGGGGAAACTTTTTTCTTGCTCCAGACCGATGTCAGAAAAAGTTAATAATTGTATTTCTTGTGGAAAGCAAATACCTCCTAAGGATTTTCATTCTTACTGTATTCCTTGCCTAGGCCTTGATCAAGTTTCTGGTTGTCGGTTTTGTGCTAGATTTAACCAACGCACTATTAAGCATCGGTATGATTTTGCTTTAAACTATTTTAGACGCTGGTTTAATTATCCAGAAATGTCGTCGGATAGCCATCTAACTACCGGAGTTTACAAAAAACGCAAAGAAAAGGAGAGAGATAAACAACCGAGGTCCAAAACCGATGACGAAGCTTCTCCTAAGCCAGTCGCTGGTTCTCAGTGAGGCGCTTTTGCAGCCCCTGACGCCCGCTACTTTAGAGTCGCAGGCCGCTACCGACTCCCACATGGAGTCGGCTATGTCGATGGAAACTCAAGGTATTGGAACCTCGGACACTATTCCTTCAGATGGGTCCAGAGCCGCTGAGCAAGCACCGGCTTCTGAGGGTGTATTCAGACCTAAACATTTTTACGTTAAACCAACTTCAGCTTCAAAGGCTAAAGCACCTTCTAAAGCAAAGAAACAAACTCAAGAGCCACGTGGACAGGCCTCTATGCCCAAAAAACAGATGCTCAAAATGGCCGAAGACTTGATTACCTTGATCAGGAGTTCCCATCCCCCTCCAGATAAGAGGGCTAGGCAAGAGACTGAATATGAATCTTCAGATCAGGTTTCTATTTCTTCTGATTCCTCTTCTGATCAGGAATATTCTCTTCCCCCCTATGAGGATTCTGATGCTGAAGAATCTATACCTTCAGCTTCTTCTCCAGAGGACTATACTTTTGGGGAAACCTTGCATCTCATGAGGGAGCATTTCCACTGGGAGAGCCAAGATTTTTCAGAATCTAAAAAGAGGCTCAGGGATTTCCTTTTACTACCTCAACACAGGCCTCTAGCCATTCCACCTGTGTTAAACATTGTATATTATGTGTTTTCAGAGTCTAGTCTGACCTCCGACTCCTTACCTCCAGCTCCTGTTAAGCCTGACTTATATTACAGGGTTCCTGACTCGCATACATTTCTTTTTAAAAACCCTGCTGCAGACCCAGAAACTATTTCACAGGGTCCCAAAGGAGTTAAGGCTTCCACTTCAGAAAACCCTACTCCGTCTGACAGGGATTCTAGGGCACTGGATAGATGGGGAAAAAGGTATACACATCTGCTACCTTGGCTATAAGGGCCTTAAACTGTCAGTTTGATATGCTCAAATGTCAGCAATATGTCATGGCATTACTTAAACAGAAAATGTTGTTAAACTCTGAATGTGCAGAAGTCAGGGAAATGTAGGATTTATTGCATGCATCTGAACAAGTTGGAAAGCATACTTTGCAATTTGGTTTTAATTCTTTGGAGGCCTCCTCCAGGGCCGCAGTTATGGGTTCTGTAATTAGAAGGCATGCTTGGTTAAAGGAACAAAATCTGCCTGATCATGTTAAAGTTAAATTATTATATGCACCTTTACAGCATGATACTTTGTGTGGTGTTAAGGCCGAAGAGGTGTTAAAGAAAATGGAGGACAAAGCTAAATCTATGCAAACTGTCAAAGATTTTTTACAAGTACAGCCACCTAGGTTTAGTAGACACTGTCCTACAAAGAACTGGTCCTTTCCTGTGTCAGACAGACCTCCAAGGGGCAGATCCAGACAACCCATAGGCAGATCCCAGGCGCAAGGTTCATACAGGTCAAAGCAATGGGGTGCTTCTACCCCAAAAGTTGGAGAAGACAAATCACAGCCATACAGGAAACAGTCCCAATGACTTCCCCCTGCCGGCACCAAGCACTTAGGTCCTGGCAGCACCCTTAGGGGGAAAATTAGCACTTTTTATTTTACAAAATTGGCACATTATAACCCAGGACAAGTGGGTTCTAAATATAGTGTCACAAGGCTACAAGTTCCATTTGCATACCCTACGGCTGGCCAGATCTCCTAAAAAATCAGTGGGCAGAGGAGTAAAAACAAGTTTCATCC